>NW_028295683.1:1074229-1254674 GCF_964341445.2 Mesoplodon mirus | reverse complement strand
TACGCCCTATTTGGCCAAGCAAGCAAGCGGGCAATGCAAATCTGCACCTCAAAGAAGTATCACTTCCCACCGGTCAAAAGGGACATCCACAAAATGTGTAAAAACCAGAAAGGCAAGACAGGCCCTGGAGAACAGGGAGCCTTGTTATGCTGATGGGCGGGATGTAAGTTGCCAACTGCCTCACTGGAGGAGTGCATTGTGTTCCCTAAAACAAGTAAACAACAGAGCTACAGAGCCAAGGGCACTTCCAGTCTAGGGAATATACCTTGGGAAAACTGAAAATCCATAAGACAGAGCCACCCCCAAATTGAGGGCTGCACTGCTTACAAGAACCTCAACCTGGGTACACCTGAAATATCCCAGGAAATATAAAAATGGTCCCAAACATTGTGGAACTTACGTACGATGGAATATCCCTCAGCCACGAAATCAATGTCATAAGACCAGTAGCAGCAAAATGAGTGGATTCAGGTACGATGATTCTAAGGGAAAGAAGTCACACAGGAAAAGAAACTTATCATAAGATATCACTTAGGAAGATCCTGTAAACATGGCCACACATGAACTGAGTTAGCAAAGAGAACAGAGTCTCACATTTAGAAAACACTCTTATGCCTGCTTAAGGGGGAAGGAGAGGTGGGGTGATGCATCAAACCAGAGTTTGATATAAGCACAGGTACTGTTCCAAAAACCAACTATGGAATAGACAAGACCTACACCTTCCTCAGTGAAAGGGACTCAAAACCCCATATTTCCCGCAGAGGAGTAGATCTGACTAGTAAGAATCTTAAAACCTATGTATTGATATGTCTCCGTAAGGGAATCAAGTGTGTCTAGACTGGCATAAACATGGCAGCGAGAATCAGCTCAAACCCACTCTAAAAAGGAATTTCAAAAACAGAACAAAGAAACAGGGAAATTCTTTACAATTCCTTCAGGGTCTCTGATGCAACCTGGAATGACCCTATCTACGATGACAGCTGGATGTGGCATGAGGCTGGACACTTGGGACTGAGAGGATTGGTGAGATTGGGTGAGCAAATGCAGACCCTTTAAAGCAATAATGCATGGCAACCATTCCATGGGTCCCACCTCTCCAGGTTGAAGGGAATATTACTACAGCTATAACATGTACGGGAAACCTAGAGAATGGACACACTGTGAATACGAAAGGTTTCTAAAACTCAACGAAGAGTCCCTCTCCTGGTGCTCCGGTTTGACGTTCCAACAGCTTTACTATCAATCTCCCAACTTGGAGAGACAGCCCCTTTAAGCTCCTGGTTCACACAGGTTGCCCATTTGGCAGAGGAGGAAAGGGAAGAGGGAGAACCAATGAGAGAGTAGCTGTTAGGCATTTGGATGGGCACATGTCACTCTAATTTCCCGGCAGGAAGAAGAATTCACCAAAGTCTCAGCCACCCACCGGGAACCAGTATAGGTCCTGAACCAAATGTTTGGACTTGCGTTCAGCTCACAAAAAACGAGTTGAGAAATGGAGCTCAGGGGCACAGCAATTCACAAACTGGCAGAGTAATCAAGGCCAACTATCGTCCAAAAATCTGTTGAGGGAAGGCAACGAGGCGGACTTGAATGCGAGGCAGAATAGCAGGAAACAGATTTCAAGAGGTACGTTAGAATCGCCTGTAAAGCACAGGAAGAGGGGCACAACTTCGACAATGATGCACTTGGCCAAAAAGGGCGTATGCGTTTTCTCCTGAATATATTCAGGAGAAAACGCATACGCCCATTTTGGCCAAGCAAGCAAGCGGGCAATGCAAATCTGCACCACAAAGAAGTATCACTTCCCACCGGTCAAAAGGGACATCCACAAAATGTGTAAAAACCAGAAAGGCAAGACAGGCCCTGGAGAACAGGGAGCCTTGTTATGCTGATGGGCGGGATGTAAGTTGCCAACTGCCTCACTGGAGGAGTGCATTGTGTTCCCTAAAACAAGTAAACAACAGAGCTACAGAGCCAAGGGCACTTCCAGTCTAGGGAATATACCTTGGGAAAACTGAAAATCCATAAGACAGAGCCACCCCCAAATTGAGGGCTGCACTGCTTACAAGAACCTCAACCTGGGTACACCTGAAATATCCCAGGAAATATAAAAATGGTTCCAAACATTGTGGAACTTACGTACGATGGAATATCCCTCAGCCACGAAATCAATGTCATAAGACCAGTAGCAGCAAAATGAGTGGATTCAGGTACGATGATTCTAAGTGAAAAAGTCACACAGGAAAAGAAACTTATCATAAGATATCACTTAGGAAGATCCTGTAAACATGGCTACACATGAACTGAGTTAGCAAAGAGAACAGAGTCTCACATTTAGAAAACACTCTTATGCCTGCTTAAGGGGGAAGGAGAGGTGGGGTGATGCATCAAACCAGAGTTTGATATAAGCACAGGTACTGTTCCAAAAACCAACTATGGAATAGACAAGACCTACACCTTCCTCAGTGAAAGGGACTCAAAACCCCATATTTCCCGCAGAGGAATAGATCTGACTAGTAAGAATCTTAAAACCTATGTATTGATATGTCTCCGTAAGGGTATCAAGTGTGTCTAGACTGGCATAAACATGGCAGCGAGAATCAGCTCAAACCCACTCTAAAAAGGAATTTCAAAAACAGAACAAAGAAACAGGGAAATTCTTTACAATTCCTTCAGGGTCTCTGATGCAACCTGGAATGACCCTATCTACGATGACAGCTGGATGTGGCATGAGGCTGGACACTTGGGACTGAGAGGATTGGTGAGATTGGGTGAGCAAATGCAGACCCTTTAAAGCAATAATGCATGGCAACCATTCCATGGGTCCCACCTCTCCAGGTTGAAGGGAATATTACTACAGCTATAACATGTACGGGAAACCTAGAGAATGGACACACTGTGAATACGAAAGGTTTCTAAAACTCAACGAAGAGTCCCTCTCCTGGTGCTCCGGTTTGACGTTCCAACAGCTTTACTATCAATCTCCCAACTTGGAGAGACAGCCCCTTTAAGCTCCTGGTTCACACAGGTTGCCCATTTGGCAGAGGAGGAAAGGGAAGAGGGAGAACCAATGAGAGAGTAGCTGTTAGGCATTTGGATGGGCACATGTCACTCTAATTTCCCGGCAGGAAGAAGAATTCACCAAAGTCTCAGCCACCCACCGGGAACCAGTATAGGTCCTGAACCAAATGTTTGGACTTGCGTTCAGCTCACAAAAAACGAGTTGAAAAATGGAGCTCAGGGGCACAGCAATTCACAAACTGGCAGAGTAATCAAGGCCAACTATCGTCCAAAAATCTGTTGAGGGAAGGCAACGAGGCGGACTTGAATGCGAGGCAGAATAGCAGGAAACAGATTTCAAGAGGTACGTTAGAATCGCCTGTAAAGCACAGGAAGAGGGGCACAACTTCGACAATGATGCACTTGGCCAAAAAGGGCGTATGCGTTTTCTCCTGAATATATTCAGGAGAAAACGCATACGCCCATTTTGGCCAAGCAAGCAAGCGGGCAATGCAAATCTGCACCACAAAGAAGTATCACTTCCCACCGGTCAAAAGGGACATCCACAAAATGTGTAAAAACCAGAAAGGCAAGACAGGCCCTGGAGAACAGGGAGCCTTGTTATGCTGATGGGCGGGATGTAAGTTGCCAACTGCCTCACTGGAGGAGTGCATTGTGTTCCCTAAAACAAGTAAACAACAGAGCTACAGAGCCAAGGGCACTTCCAGTCTAGGGAATATACCTTGGGAAAACTGAAAATCCATAAGACAGAGCCACCCCCAAATTGAGGGCTGCACTGCTTACAAGAACCTCAACCTGGGTACACCTGAAATATCCCAGGAAATATAAAAATGGTCCCAAACATTGTGGAACTTACGTACGATGGAATATCCCTCAGCCACGAAATCAATGTCATAAGACCAGTAGCAGCAAAATGAGTGGATTCAGGTACGATGATTCTAAGGGAAAGAAGTCACACAGGAAAAGAAACTTATCATAAGATATCACTTAGGAAGATCCTGTAAACATGGCCACACATGAACTGAGTTAGCAAAGAGAACAGAGTCTCACATTTAGAAAACACTCTTATGCCTGCTTAAGGGGGAAGGAGAGGTGGGGTGATGCATCAAACCAGAGTTTGATATAAGCACAGGTACTGTTCCAAAAACCAACTATGGAATAGACAAGACCTACACCTTCCTCAGTGAAAGGGACTCAAAACCCCATATTTCCCGCAGAGGAGTAGATCTGACTAGTAAGAATCTTAAAACCTATGTATTGATATGTCTCCGTAAGGGAATCAAGTGTGTCTAGACTGGCATAAACATGGCAGCGAGAATCAGCTCAAACCCACTCTAAAAAGGAATTTCAAAAACAGAACAAAGAAACAGGGAAATTCTTTACAATTCCTTCAGGGTCTCTGATGCAACCTGGAATGACCCTATCTACGATGACAGCTGGATGTGGCATGAGGCTGGACACTTGGGACTGAGAGGATTGGTGAGATTGGGTGAGCAAATGCAGACCCTTTAAAGCAATAATGCATGGCAACCATTCCATGGGTCCCACCTCTCCAGGTTGAAGGGAATATTACTACAGCTATAACATGTACGGGAAACCTAGAGAATGGACACACTGTGAATACGAAAGGTTTCTAAAACTCAACGAAGAGTCCCTCTCCTGGTGCTCCGGTTTGACGTTCCAACAGCTTTACTATCAATCTCCCAACTTGGAGAGACAGCCCCTTTAAGCTCCTGGTTCACACAGGTTGCCCATTTGGCAGAGGAGGAAAGGGAAGAGGGAGAACCAATGAGAGAGTAGCTGTTAGGCATTTGGATGGGCACATGTCACTCTAATTTCCCGGCAGGAAGAAGAATTCACCAAAGTCTCAGCCACCCACCGGGAACCAGTATAGGTCCTGAACCAAATGTTTGGACTTGCGTTCAGCTCACAAAAAACGAGTTGAAAAATGGAGCTCAGGGGCACAGCAATTCACAAACTGGCAGAGTAATCAAGGCCAACTATCGTCCAAAAATCTGTTGAGGGAAGGCAACGAGGCGGACTTGAATGCGAGGCAGAATAGCAGGAAACAGATTTCAAGAGGTACGTTAGAATCGCCTGTAAAGCACAGGAAGAGGGGCACAACTTCGACAATGATGCACTTGGCCAAAAAGGGCGTATGCGTTTTCTCCTGAATATATTCAGGAGAAAACGCATACGCCCTTTTTGGCCAAGCAAGCAAGCGGGCAATGCAAATCTGCACCTCAAAGAAGTATCACTTCCCACCGGTCAAAAGGGACATCCACAAAATGTGTAAAAACCAGAAAGGCAAGACAGGCCCTGGAGAACAGGGAGCCTTGTTATGCTGATGGGCGGGATGTAAGTTGCCAACTGCCTCACTGGAGGAGTGCATTGTGTTCCCTAAAACAAGTAAACAACAGAGCTACAGAGCCAAGGGCACTTCCAGTCTAGGGAATATACCTTGGGAAAACTGAAAATCCATAAGACAGAGCCACCCCCAAATTGAGGGCTGCACTGCTTACAAGAACCTCAACCTGGGTACACCTGAAATATCCCAGGAAATATAAAAATGGTCCCAAACATTGTGGAACTTACGTACGATGGAATATCCCTCAGCCACGAAATCAATGTCATAAGACCAGTAGCAGCAAAATGAGTGGATTCAGGTTCGATGATTCTAAGGGAAAGAAGTCACACAGGAAAAGAAACTTATCATAAGATATCACTTAGGAAGATCCTGTAAACATGGCCACACATGAACTGAGTTAGGAAAGAGAACAGAGTCTCACATTTAGAAAACACTCTTATGCCTGCTTAAGGGGGAAGGAGAGGTGGGGTGATGCATCAAACCAGAGTTTGATATAAGCACAGGTACTGTTCCAAAAACCAACTATGGAATAGACAAGACCTACACCTTCCTCAGTGAAAGGGACTCAAAACCCCATATTTCCCGCAGAGGAATAGATCTGACTAGTAAGAATCTTAAAACCTATGTATTGATATGTCTCCGTAAGGGAATCAAGTGTGTCTAGACTGGCATAAACATGGCAGCGAGAATCAGCTCAAACCCACTCTAAAAAGGAATTTCAAAAACAGAACAAAGAAACAGGGAAATTCTTTACAATTCCTTCAGGGTCTCTGATGCAACCTGGAATGACCCTATCTACGATGACAGCTGGATGTGGCATGAGGCTGGACACTTGGGACTGAGAGGATTGGTGAGATTGGGTGAGCAAATGCAGACCCTTTAAAGCAATAATGCATGGCAACCATTCCATGGGTCCCACCTCTCCAGGTTGAAGGGAATATTACTACAGCTATAACATGTACGGGAAACCTAGAGAATGGACACACTGTGAATACGAAAGGTTTCTAAAACTCAACGAAGAGTCCCTCTCCTGGTGCTCCGGTTTGACGTTCCAACAGCTTTACTATCAATCTCCCAACTTGGAGAGACAGCCCCTTTAAGCTCCTGGTTCACACAGGTTGCCCATTTGGCAGAGGAGGAAAGGGAAGAGGGAGAACCAATGAGAGAGTAGCTGTTAGGCATTTGGATGGGCACATGTCACTCTAATTTCCCGGCAGGAAGAAGAATTCACCAAAGTCTCAGCCACCCACCGGGAACCAGTATAGGTCCTGAACCAAATGTTTGGACTTGCGTTCAGCTCACAAAAAACGAGTTGAAAAATGGAGCTCAGGGGCACAGCAATTCACAAACTGGCAGAGTAATCAAGGCCAACTATCGTCCAAAAATCTGTTGAGGGAAGGCAACGAGGCGGACTTGAATGCGAGGCAGAATAGCAGGAAACAGATTTCAAGAGGTACGTTAGAATCGCCTGTAAAGCACAGGAAGAGGGGCACAACTTCGACAATGATGCACTTGGCCAAAAAGGGCGTATGCGTTTTCTCCTGAATATATTCAGGAGAAAACGCATACGCCCTTTTTGGCCAAGCAAGCAAGCGGGCAATGCAAATCTGCACCTCAAAGAAGTATCACTTCCCACCGGTCAAAAGGGACATCCACAAAATGTGTAAAAACCAGAAAGGCAAGACAGGCCCTGGAGAACAGGGAGCCTTGTTATGCTGATGGGCGGGATGTAAGTTGCCAACTGCCTCACTGGAGGAGTGCATTGTGTTCCCTAAAACAAGTAAACAACAGAGCTACAGAGCCAAGGGCACTTCCAGTCTAGGGAATATACCTTGGGAAAACTGAAAATCCATAAGACAGAGCCACCCCCAAATTGAGGGCTGCACTGCTTACAAGAACCTCAACCTGGGTACACCTGAAATATCCCAGGAAATATAAAAATGGTCCCAAACATTGTGGAACTTACGTACGATGGAATATCCCTCAGCCACGAAATCAATGTCATAAGACCAGTAGCAGCAAAATGAGTGGATTCAGGTTCGATGATTCTAAGGGAAAGAAGTCACACAGGAAAAGAAACTTATCATAAGATATCACTTAGGAAGATCCTGTAAACATGGCCACACATGAACTGAGTTAGGAAAGAGAACAGAGTCTCACATTTAGAAAACACTCTTATGCCTGCTTAAGGGGGAAGGAGAGGTGGGGTGATGCATCAAACCAGAGTTTGATATAAGCACAGGTACTGTTCCAAAAACCAACTATGGAATAGACAAGACCTACACCTTCCTCAGTGAAAGGGACTCAAAACCCCATATTTCCCGCAGAGGAATAGATCTGACTAGTAAGAATCTTAAAACCTATGTATTGATATGTCTCCGTAAGGGAATCAAGTGTGTCTAGACTGGCATAAACATGGCAGCGAGAATCAGCTCAAACCCACTCTAAAAAGGAATTTCAAAAACAGAACAAAGAAACAGGGAAATTCTTTACAATTCCTTCAGGGTCTCTGATGCAACCTGGAATGACCCTATCTACGATGACAGCTGGATGTGGCATGAGGCTGGACACTTGGGACTGAGAGGATTGGTGAGATTGGGTGAGCAAATGCAGACCCTTTAAAGCAATAATGCATGGCAACCATTCCATGGGTCCCACCTCTCCAGGTTGAAGGGAATATTACTACAGCTATAACATGTACGGGAAACCTAGAGAATGGACACACTGTGAATACGAAAGGTTTCTAAAACTCAACGAAGAGTCCCTCTCCTGGTGCTCCGGTTTGACGTTCCAACAGCTTTACTATCAATCTCCCAACTTGGAGAGACAGCCCCTTTAAGCTCCTGGTTCACACAGGTTGCCCATTTGGCAGAGGAGGAAAGGGAAGAGGGAGAACCAATGAGAGAGTAGCTGTTAGGCATTTGGATGGGCACATGTCACTCTAATTTCCCGGCAGGAAGAAGAATTCACCAAAGTCTCAGCCACCCACCGGGAACCAGTATAGGTCCTGAACCAAATGTTTGGACTTGCGTTCAGCTCACAAAAAACGAGTTGAAAAATGGAGCTCAGGGGCACAGCAATTCACAAACTGGCAGAGTAATCAAGGCCAACTATCGTCCAAAAATCTGTTGAGGGAAGGCAACGAGGCGGACTTGAATGCGAGGCAGAATAGCAGGAAACAGATTTCAAGAGGTACGTTAGAATCGCCTGTAAAGCACAGGAAGAGGGGCACAACTTCGACAATGATGCACTTGGCCGAAAAGGGCGTATGCGTTTTCTCCTGAATATATTCAGGAGAAAACGCATACGCCCTTTTTGGCCAAGCAAGCAAGCGGGCAATGCAAATCTGCACCTCAAAGAAGTATCACTTCCCACCGGTCAAAAGGGACATCCACAAAATGTGTAAAAACCAGAAAGGCAAGACAGGCCCTGGAGAACAGGGAGCCTTGTTATGCTGATGGGCGGGATGTAAGTTGCCAACTGCCTCACTGGAGGAGTGCATTGTGTTCCCTAAAACAAGTAAACAACAGAGCTACAGAGCCAAGGGCACTTCCAGTCTAGGGAATATACCTTGGGAAAACTGAAAATCCATAAGACAGAGCCACCCCCAAATTGAGGGCTGCACTGCTTACAAGAACCTCAACCTGGGTACACCTGAAATATCCCAGGAAATATAAAAATGGTCCCAAACATTGTGGAACTTACGTACGATGGAATATCCCTCAGCCACGAAATCAATGTCATAAGACCAGTAGCAGCAAAATGAGTGGATTCAGGTACGATGATTCTAAGGGAAAGAAGTCACACAGGAAAAGAAACTTATCATAAGATATCACTTAGGAAGATCCTGTAAACATGGCCACACATGAACTGAGTTAGCAAAGAGAACAGAGTCTCACATTTAGAAAACACTCTTATGCCTGCTTAAGGGGGAAGGAGAGGTGGGGTGATGCATCAAACCAGAGTTTGATATAAGCACAGGTACTGTTCCAAAAACCAACTATGGAATAGACAAGACCTACACCTTCCTCAGTGAAAGGGACTCAAAACCCCATATTTCCCGCAGAGGAATAGATCTGACTAGTAAGAATCTTAAAACCTATGTATTGATATGTCTCCGTAAGGGAATCAAGTGTGTCTAGACTGGCATAAACATGGCAGCGAGAATCAGCTCAAACCCACTCTAAAAAGGAATTTCAAAAACAGAACAAAGAAACAGGGAAATTCTTTACAATTCCTTCAGGGTCTCTGATGCAACCTGGAATGACCCTATCTACGATGACAGCTGGATGTGGCATGAGGCTGGACACTTGGGACTGAGAGGATTGGTGAGATTGGGTGAGCAAATGCAGACCCTTTAAAGCAATAATGCATGGCAACCATTCCATGGGTCCCACCTCTCCAGGTTGAAGGGAATATTACTACAGCTATAACATGTACGGGAAACCTAGAGAATGGACACACTGTGAATACGAAAGGTTTCTAAAACTCAACGAAGAGTCCCTCTCCTGGTGCTCCGGTTTGACGTTCCAACAGCTTTACTATCAATCTCCCAACTTGGAGAGACAGCCCCTTTAAGCTCCTGGTTCACACAGGTTGCCCATTTGGCAGAGGAGGAAAGGGAAGAGGGAGAACCAATGAGAGAGTAGCTGTTAGGCATTTGGATGGGCACATGTCACTCTAATTTCCCGGCAGGAAGAAGAATTCACCAAAGTCTCAGCCACCCACCGGGAACCAGTATAGGTCCTGAACCAAATGTTTGGACTTGCGTTCAGCTCACAAAAAACGAGTTGAAAAATGGAGCTCAGGGGCACAGCAATTCACAAACTGGCAGAGTAATCAAGGCCAACTATCGTCCAAAAATCTGTTGAGGGAAGGCAACGAGGCGGACTTGAATGCGAGGCAGAATAGCAGGAAACAGATTTCAAGAGGTACGTTAGAATCGCCTGTAAAGCACAGGAAGAGGGGCACAACTTCGACAATGATGCACTTGGCCGAAAAGGGCGTATGCGTTTTCTCCTGAATATATTCAGGAGAAAACGCATACGCCCTTTTTGGCCAAGCAAGCAAGCGGGCAATGCAAATCTGCACCTCAAAGAAGTATCACTTCCCACCGGTCAAAAGGGACATCCACAAAATGTGTAAAAACCAGAAAGGCAAGACAGGCCCTGGAGAACAGGGAGCCTTGTTATGCTGATGGGCGGGATGTAAGTTGCCAACTGCCTCACTGGAGGAGTGCATTGTGTTCCCTAAAACAAGTAAACAACAGAGCTACAGAGCCAAGGGCACTTCCAGTCTAGGGAATATACCTTGGGAAAACTGAAAATCCATAAGACAGAGCCACCCCCAAATTGAGGGCTGCACTGCTTACAAGAACCTCAACCTGGGTACACCTGAAATATCCCAGGAAATATAAAAATGGTCCCAAACATTGTGGAACTTACGTACGATGGAATATCCCTCAGCCACGAAATCAATGTCATAAGACCAGTAGCAGCAAAATGAGTGGATTCAGGTACGATGATTCTAAGGGAAAGAAGTCACACAGGAAAAGAAACTTATCATAAGATATCACTTAGGAAGATCCTGTAAACATGGCCACACATGAACTGAGTTAGCAAAGAGAACAGAGTCTCACATTTAGAAAACACTCTTATGCCTGCTTAAGGGGGAAGGAGAGGTGGGGTGATGCATCAAACCAGAGTTTGATATAAGCACAGGTACTGTTCCAAAAACCAACTATGGAATAGACAAGACCTACACCTTCCTCAGTGAAAGGGACTCAAAACCCCATATTTCCCGCAGAGGAATAGATCTGACTAGTAAGAATCTTAAAACCTATGTATTGATATGTCTCCGTAAGGGAATCAAGTGTGTCTAGACTGGCATAAACATGGCAGCGAGAATCAGCTCAAACCCACTCTAAAAAGGAATTTCAAAAACAGAACAAAGAAACAGGGAAATTCTTTACAATTCCTTCAGGGTCTCTGATGCAACCTGGAATGACCCTATCTACGATGACAGCTGGATGTGGCATGAGGCTGGACACTTGGGACTGAGAGGATTGGTGAGATTGGGTGAGCAAATGCAGACCCTTTAAAGCAATAATGCATGGCAACCATTCCATGGGTCCCACCTCTCCAGGTTGAAGGGAATATTACTACAGCTATAACATGTACGGGAAACCTAGAGAATGGACACACTGTGAATACGAAAGGTTTCTAAAACTCAACGAAGAGTCCCTCTCCTGGTGCTCCGGTTTGACGTTCCAACAGCTTTACTATCAATCTCCCAACTTGGAGAGACAGCCCCTTTAAGCTCCTGGTTCACACAGGTTGCCCATTTGGCAGAGGAGGAAAGGGAAGAGGGAGAACCAATGAGAGAGTAGCTGTTAGGCATTTGGATGGGCACATGTCACTCTAATTTCCCGGCAGGAAGAAGAATTCACCAAAGTCTCAGCCACCCACCGGGAACCAGTATAGGTCCTGAACCAAATGTTTGGACTTGCGTTCAGCTCACAAAAAACGAGTTGAAAAATGGAGCTCAGGGGCACAGCAATTCACAAACTGGCAGAGTAATCAAGGCCAACTATCGTCCAAAAATCTGTTGAGGGAAGGCAACGAGGCGGACTTGAATGCGAGGCAGAATAGCAGGAAACAGATTTCAAGAGGTACGTTAGAATCGCCTGTAAAGCACAGGAAGAGGGGCACAACTTCGACAATGATGCACTTGGCCAAAAAGGGCGTATGCGTTTTCTCCTGAATATATTCAGGAGAAAACGCATACGCCCTTTTTGGCCAAGCAAGCAAGCGGGCAATGCAAATCTGCACCTCAAAGAAGTATCACTTCCCACCGGTCAAAAGGGACATCCACAAAATGTGTAAAAACCAGAAAGGCAAGACAGGCCCTGGAGAACAGGGAGCCTTGTTATGCTGATGGGCGGGATGTAAGTTGCCAACTGCCTCACTGGAGGAGTGCATTGTGTTCCCTAAAACAAGTAAACAACAGAGCTACAGAGCCAAGGGCACTTCCAGTCTAGGGAATATACCTTGGGAAAACTGAAAATCCATAAGACAGAGCCACCCCCAAATTGAGGGCTGCACTGCTTACAAGAACCTCAACCTGGGTACACCTGAAATATCCCAGGAAATATAAAAATGGTCCCAAACATTGTGGAACTTACGTACGATGGAATATCCCTCAGCCACGAAATCAATGTCATAAGACCAGTAGCAGCAAAATGAGTGGATTCAGGTACGATGATTCTAAGGGAAAGAAGTCACACAGGAAAAGAAACTTATCATAAGATATCACTTAGGAAGATCCTGTAAACATGGCCACACATGAACTGAGTTAGCAAAGAGAACAGAGTCTCACATTTAGAAAACACTCTTATGCCTGCTTAAGGGGGAAGGAGAGGTGGGGTGATGCATCAAACCAGAGTTTGATATAAGCACAGGTACTGTTCCAAAAACCAACTATGGAATAGACAAGACCTACACCTTCCTCAGTGAAAGGGACTCAAAACCCCATATTTCCCGCAGAGGAATAGATCTGACTAGTAAGAATCTTAAAACCTATGTATTGATATGTCTCCGTAAGGGAATCAAGTGTGTCTAGACTGGCATAAACATGGCAGCGAGAATCAGCTCAAACCCACTCTAAAAAGGAATTTCAAAAACAGAACAAAGAAACAGGGAAATTCTTTACAATTCCTTCAGGGTCTCTGATGCAACCTGGAATGACCCTATCTACGATGACAGCTGGATGTGGCATGAGGCTGGACACTTGGGACTGAGAGGATTGGTGAGATTGGGTGAGCAAATGCAGACCCTTTAAAGCAATAATGCATGGCAACCATTCCATGGGTCCCACCTCTCCAGGTTGAAGGGAATATTACTACAGCTATAACATGTACGGGAAACCTAGAGAATGGACACACTGTGAATACGAAAGGTTTCTAAAACTCAACGAAGAGTCCCTCTCCTGGTGCTCCGGTTTGACGTTCCAACAGCTTTACTATCAATCTCCCAACTTGGAGAGACAGCCCCTTTAAGCTCCTGGTTCACACAGGTTGCCCATTTGGCAGAGGAGGAAAGGGAAGAGGGAGAACCAATGAGAGAGTAGCTGTTAGGCATTTGGATGGGCACATGTCACTCTAATTTCCCGGCAGGAAGAAGAATTCACCAAAGTCTCAGCCACCCACCGGGAACCAGTATAGGTCCTGAACCAAATGTTTGGACTTGCGTTCAGCTCACAAAAAACGAGTTGAAAAATGGAGCTCAGGGGCACAGCAATTCACAAACTGGCAGAGTAATCAAGGCCAACTATCGTCCAAAAATCTGTTGAGGGAAGGCAACGAGGCGGACTTGAATGCGAGGCAGAATAGCAGGAAACAGATTTCAAGAGGTACGTTAGAATCGCCTGTAAAGCACAGGAAGAGGGGCACAACTTCGACAATGATGCACTTGGCCAAAAAGGGCGTATGCGTTTTCTCCTGAATATATTCAGGAGAAAACGCATACGCCCTTTTTGGCCAAGCAAGCAAGCGGGCAATGCAAATCTGCACCTCAAAGAAGTATCACTTCCCACCGGTCAAAAGGGACATCCACAAAATGTGTAAAAACCAGAAAGGCAAGACAGGCCCTGGAGAACAGGGAGCCTTGTTATGCTGATGGGCGGGATGTAAGTTGCCAACTGCCTCACTGGAGGAGTGCATTGTGTTCCCTAAAACAAGTAAACAACAGAGCTACAGAGCCAAGGGCACTTCCAGTCTAGGGAATATACCTTGGGAAAACTGAAAATCCATAAGACAGAGCCACCCCCAAATTGAGGGCTGCACTGCTTACAAGAACCTCAACCTGGGTACACCTGAAATATCCCAGGAAATATAAAAATGGTCCCAAACATTGTGGAACTTACGTACGATGGAATATCCCTCAGCCACGAAATCAATGTCATAAGACCAGTAGCAGCAAAATGTGTGGATTCAGGTTCGATGATTCTAAGGGAAAGAAGTCACACAGGAAAAGAAACTTATCATAAGATATCACTTAGGAAGATCCTGTAAACATGGCCACACATGAACTGAGTTAGGAAAGAGAACAGAGTCTCACATTTAGAAAACACTCTTATGCCTGCTTAAGGGGGAAGGAGAGGTGGGGTGATGCATCAAACCAGAGTTTGATATAAGCACAGGTACTGTTCCAAAAACCAACTATGGAATAGACAAGACCTACACCTTCCTCAGTGAAAGGGACTCAAAACCCCATATTTCCCGCAGAGGAATAGATCTGACTAGTAAGAATCTTAAAACCTATGTATTGATATGTCTCCGTAAGGGAATCAAGTGTGTCTAGACTGGCATAAACATGGCAGCGAGAATCAGCTCAAACCCACTCTAAAAAGGAATTTCAAAAACAGAACAAAGAAACAGGGAAATTCTTTACAATTCCTTCAGGGTCTCTGATGCAACCTGGAATGACCCTATCTACGATGACAGCTGGATGTGGCATGAGGCTGGACACTTGGGACTGAGAGGATTGGTGAGATTGGGTGAGCAAAGGCAGACCCTTTAAAGCAATAATGCATGGCAACCATTCCATGGGTCCCACCTCTCCAGGTTGAAGGGAATATTACTACAGCTATAACATGTACGGGAAACCTAGAGAATGGACACACTGTGAATACGAAAGGTTTCTAAAACTCAACGAAGAGTCCCTCTCCTGGTGCTCCGGTTTGACGTTCCAACAGCTTTACTATCAATCTCCCAACTTGGAGAGACAGCCCCTTTAAGCTCCTGGTTCACACAGGTTGCCCATTTGGCAGAGGAGGAAAGGGAAGAGGGAGAACCAATGAGAGAGTAGCTGTTAGGCATTTGGATGGGCACATGTCACTCTAATTTCCCGGCAGGAAGAAGAATTCACCAAAGTCTCAGCCACCCAACGGGAACCAGTATAGGTCCTGAACCAAATGTTTGGACTTGCGTTCAGCTCACAAAAAACGAGTTGAAAAATGGAGCTCAGGGGCACAGCAATTCACAAACTGGCAGAGTAATCAAGGCCAACTATCGTCCAAAAATCTGTTGAGGGAAGGCAACGAGGCGGACTTGAATGCGAGGCAGAATAGCAGGAAACAGATTTCAAGAGGTACGTTAGAATCGCCTGTAAAGCACAGGAAGAGGGGCACAACTTCGACAATGATGCACTTGGCCAAAAAGGGCGTATGCGTTTTCTCCTGAATATATTCAGGAGAAAACGCATACGCCCTTTTTGGCCAAGCAAGCAAGCGGGCAATGCAAATCTGCACCTCAAAGAAGTATCACTTCCCACCGGTCAAAAGGGACATCCACAAAATGTGTAAAAACCAGAAAGGCAAGACAGGCCCTGGAGAACAGGGAGCCTTGTTATGCTGATGGGCGGGATGTAAGTTGCCAACTGCCTCACTGGAGGAGTGCATTGTGTTCCCTAAAACAAGTAAACAACAGAGCTACAGAGCCAAGGGCACTTCCAGTCTAGGGAATATACCTTGGGAAAACTGAAAATCCATAAGACAGAGCCACCCCCAAATTGAGGGCTGTACTGCTTACAAGAACCTCAACCTGGGTACACCTGAAATATCCCAGGAAATATAAAAATGGTCCCAAACATTGTGGAACTTACGTACGATGGAATATCCCTCAGCCACGAAATCAATGTCATAAGACCAGTAGCAGCAAAATGAGTGGATTCAGGTACGATGATTCTAAGGGAAAGAAGTCACACAGGAAAAGAAACTTATCATAAGATATCACTTAGGAAGATCCTGTAAACATGGCCACACATGAACTGAGTTAGCAAAGAGAACAGAGTCTCACATTTAGAAAACACTCTTATGCCTGCTTAAGGGGGAAGGAGAGGTGGGGTGATGCATCAAACCAGAGTTTGATATAAGCACAGGTACTGTTCCAAAAACCAACTATGGAATAGACAAGACCTACACCTTCCTCAGTGAAAGGGACTCAAAACCCCATATTTCCCGCAGAGGAATAGATCTGACTAGTAAGAATCTTAAAACCTATGTATTGATATGTCTCCGTAAGGGAATCAAGTGTGTCTAGACTGGCATAAACATGGCAGCGAGAATCAGCTCAAACCCACTCTAAAAAGG
Source organism: Mesoplodon mirus (assembly GCF_964341445.2). Classification (NCBI taxonomy): domain Eukaryota; kingdom Metazoa; phylum Chordata; class Mammalia; order Artiodactyla; family Ziphiidae; genus Mesoplodon; species Mesoplodon mirus. The sequence goes on along the minus strand of NW_028295683.1, from coordinate 1,238,137 downwards.
AATTTCAAAAACAGAACAAAGAAACAGGGAAATTCTTTACAATTCCTTCAGGGTCTCTGATGCAACCTGGAATGACCCTATCTACGATGACAGCTGGATGTGGCATGAGGCTAGACACTTGGGACTGAGAGGATTGGTGAGATTGGGTGAGCAAATGCAGACCCTTTAAAGCAATAATGCATGGCAACCATTCCATGGGTCCCACCTCTCCAGGTTGAAGGGAATATTACTACAGCTATAACATGTACGGGAAACCTAGAGAATGGACACACTGTGAATACGAAAGGTTTCTAAAACTCAACGAAGAGTCCCTCTCCTGGTGCTCCGGTTTGACGTTCCAACAGCTTTACTATCAATCTCCCAACTTGGAGAGACAGCCCCTTTAAGCTCCTGGTTCACACAGGTTGCCCATTTGGCAGAGGAGGAAAGGGAAGAGGGAGAACCAATGAGAGAGTAGCTGTTAGGCATTTGGATGGGCACATGTCACTCTAATTTCCCGGCAGGAAGAAGAATTCACCAAAGTCTCAGCCACCCACCGGGAACCAGTATAGGTCCTGAACCAAATGTTTGGACTTGCATTCAGCTCACAAAAAACGAGTTGAAAAATGGAGCTCAGGGGCACAGCAATTCACAAACTGGCAGAGTAATCAAGGCCAACTATCGTCCAAAAATCTGTTGAGGGAAGGCAACGAGGCGGACTTGAATGCGAGGCAGAATAGCAGGAAACAGATTTCAAGAGGTACGTTAGAATCGCCTGTAAAGCACAGGAAGAGGGGCACAACTTCGACAATGATGCACTTGGCCAAAAAGGGCGTATGCGTTTTCTCCTGAATATATTCAGGAGAAAACGCATACGCCCTTTTTGGCCAAGCAAGCAAGCGGGCAATGCAAATCTGCACCTCAAAGAAGTATCACTTCCCACCGGTCAAAAGGGACATCCACAAAATGTGTAAAAACCAGAAAGGCAAGACAGGCCCTGGAGAACAGGGAGCCTTGTTATGCTGATGGGCGGGATGTAAGTTGCCAACTGCCTCACTGGAGGAGTGCATTGTGTTCCCTAAAACAAGTAAACAACAGAGCTACAGAGCCAAGGGCACTTCCAGTCTAGGGAATATACCTTGGGAAAACTGAAAATCCATAAGACAGAGCCACCCCCAAATTGAGGGCTGCACTGCTTACAAGAACCTCAACCTGGGTACACCTGAAATATCCCAGGAAATATAAAAATGGTCCCAAACATTGTGGAACTTACGTACGATGGAATATCCCTCAGCCACGAAATCAATGTCATAAGACCAGTAGCAGCAAAATGAGTGGATTCAGGTACGATGATTCTAAGGGAAAGAAGTCACACAGGAAAAGAAACTTATCATAAGATATCACTTAGGAAGATCCTGTAAACATGGCCACACATGAACTGAGTTAGCAAAGAGAACAGAGTCTCACATTTAGAAAACACTCTTATGCCTGCTTAAGGGGGAAGGAGAGGTGGGGTGATGCATCAAACCAGAGTTTGATATAAGCACAGGTACTGTTCCAAAAACCAACTATGGAATAGACAAGACCTACACCTTCCTCAGTGAAAGGGACTCAAAACCCCATATTTCCCGCAGAGGAATAGATCTGACTAGTAAGAATCTTAAAACCTATGTATTGATATGTCTCCGTAAGGGAATCAAGTGTGTCTAGACTGGCATAAACATGGCAGCGAGAATCAGCTCAAACCCACTCTAAAAAGGAATTTCAAAAACAGAACAAAGAAACAGGGAAATTCTTTACAATTCCTTCAGGGTCTCTGATGCAACCTGGAATGACCCTATCTACGATGACAGCTAGATGTGGCATGAGGCTGGACACTTGGGACTGAGAGGATTGGTGAGATTGGGTGAGCAAATGCAGACCCTTTAAAGCAATAATGCATGGCACCCATTCCATGGGTCCCACCTCTCCAGGTTGAAGGGAATATTACTACAGCTATAACATGTACGGGAAACCTAGAGAATGGACACACTGTGAATACGAAAGGTTTCTAAAACTCAACGAAGAGTCCCTCTCCTGGTGCTCCGGTTTGACTTTCCAACAGCTTTACTATCAATCTCCCAACTTGGAGAGACAGCCCCTTTAAGCTCCTGGTTCACACAGGTTGCCCATTTGGCAGAGGAGGAAAGGGAAGAGGGAGAACCAATGAGAGAGTAGCTGTTAGGCATTTGGATGGGCACATGTCACTCTAATTTCCCGGCAGGAAGAAGAATTCACCAAAGTCTCAGCCACCCACCGGGAACCAGTATAGGTCCTGAACCAAATGTTTGGACTTGCGTTCAGCTCACAAAAAACGAGTTGAAAAATGGAGCTCAGGGGCACAGCAATTCACAAACTGGCAGAGTAATCAAGGCCAACTATCGTCCAAAAATCTGTTGAGGGAAGGCAACGAGGCGGACTTGAATGCGAGGCAGAATAGCAGGAAACAGATTTCAAGAGGTACGTTAGAATCGCCTGTAAAGCACAGGAAGAGGGGCACAACTTCGACAATGATGCACTTGGCCGAAAAGGGCGTATGCGTTTTCTCCTGAATATATTCAGGAGAAAACGCATACGCCCTTTTTGGCCAAGCAAGCAAGCGGGCAATGCAAATCTGCACCTCAAAGAAGTATCACTTCCCACCGGTCAAAAGGGACATCCACAAAATGTGTAAAAACCAGAAAGGCAAGACAGGCCCTGGAGAACAGGGAGCCTTGTTATGCTGATGGGCGGGATGTAAGTTGCCAACTGCCTCACTGGAGGAGTGCATTGTGTTCCCTAAAACAAGTAAACAACAGAGCTACAGAGCCAAGGGCACTTCCAGTCTAGGGAATATACCTTGGGAAAACTGAAAATCCATAAGACAGAGCCACCCCCAAATTGAGGGCTGCACTGCTTACAAGAACCTCAACCTGGGTACACCTGAAATATCCCAGGAAATATAAAAATGGTCCCAAACATTGTGGAACTTACGTACGATGGAATATCCCTCAGCCACGAAATCAATGTCATAAGACCAGTAGCAGCAAAATGAGTGGATTCAGGTACGATGATTCTAAGGGAAAGAAGTCACACAGGAAAAGAAACTTATCATAAGATATCACTTAGGAAGATCCTGTAAACATGGCCACACATGAACTGAGTTAGCAAAGAGAACAGAGTCTCACATTTAGAAAACACTCTTATGCCTGCTTAAGGGGGAAGGAGAGGTGGGGTGATGCATCAAACCAGAGTTTGATATAAGCACAGGTACTGTTCCAAAAACCAACTATGGAATAGACAAGACCTACACCTTCCTCAGTGAAAGGGACTCAAAACCCCATATTTCCCGCAGAGGAATAGATCTGACTAGTAAGAATCTTAAAACCTATGTATTGATATGTCTCCGTAAGGGAATCAAGTGTGTCTAGACTGGCATAAACATGGCAGCGAGAATCAGCTCAAACCCACTCTAAAAAGGAATTTCAAAAACAGAACAAAGAAACAGGGAAATTCTTTACAATTCCTTCAGGGTCTCTGATGCAACCTGGAATGACCCTATCTACGATGACAGCTGGATGTGGCATGAGGCTGGACACTTGGGACTGAGAGGATTGGTGAGATTGGGTGAGCAAATGCAGACCCTTTAAAGCAATAATGCATGGCAACCATTCCATGGGTCCCACCTCTCCAGGTTGAAGGGAATATTACTACAGCTATAACATGTACGGGAAACCTAGAGAATGGACACACTGTGAATACGAAAGGTTTCTAAAACTCAACGAAGAGTCCCTCTCCTGGTGCTCCGGTTTGACTTTCCAACAGCTTTACTATCAATCTCCCAACTTGGAGAGACAGCCCCTTTAAGCTCCTGGTTCACACAGGTTGCCCATTTGGCAGAGGAGGAAAGGGAAGAGGGAGAACCAATGAGAGAGTAGCTGTTAGGCATTTGGATGGGCACATGTCACTCTAATTTCCCGGCAGGAAGAAGAATTCACCAAAGTCTCAGCCACCCACCGGGAACCAGTATAGGTCCTGAACCAAATGTTTGGACTTGCGTTCAGCTCACAAAAAACGAGTTGAAAAATGGAGCTCAGGGGCACAGCAATTCACAAACTGGCAGAGTAATCAAGGCCAACTATCGTCCAAAAATCTGTTGAGGGAAGGCAACGAGGCGGACTTGAATGCGAGGCAGAATAGCAGGAAACAGATTTCAAGAGGTACGTTAGAATCGCCTGTAAAGCACAGGAAGAGGGGCACAACTTCGACAATGATGCACTTGGCCAAAAAGGGCGTATGCGTTTTCTCCTGAATATATTCAGGAGAAAACGCATACGCCCTTTTTGGCCAAGCAAGCAAGCGGGCAATGCAAATCTGCACCTCAAAGAAGTATCACTTCCCACCGGTCAAAAGGGACATCCACAAAATGTGTAAAAACCAGAAAGGCAAGACAGGCCCTGGAGAACAGGGAGCCTTGTTATGCTGATGGGCGGGATGTAAGTTGCCAACTGCCTCACTGGAGGAGTGCATTGTGTTCCCTAAAACAAGTAAACAACAGAGCTACAGAGCCAAGGGCACTTCCAGTCTAGGGAATATACCTTGGGAAAACTGAAAATCCATAAGACAGAGCCACCCCCAAATTGAGGGCTGCACTGCTTACAAGAACCTCAACCTGGGTACACCTGAAATATCCCAGGAAATATAAAAATGGTCCCAAACATTGTGGAACTTACGTACGATGGAATATCCCTCAGCCACGAAATCAATGTCATAAGACCAGTAGCAGCAAAATGAGTGGATTCAGGTTCGATGATTCTAAGGGAAAGAAGTCACACAGGAAAAGAAACTTATCATAAGATATCACTTAGGAAGATCCTGTAAACATGGCCACACATGAACTGAGTTAGGAAAGAGAACAGAGTCTCACATTTAGAAAACACTCTTATGCCTGCTTAAGGGGGAAGGAGAGGTGGGGTGATGCATCAAACCAGAGTTTGATATAAGCACAGGTACTGTTCCAAAAACCAACTATGGAATAGACAAGACCTACACCTTCCTCAGTGAAAGGGACTCAAAACCCCATATTTCCCGCAGAGGAATAGATCTGACTAGTAAGAATCTTAAAACCTATGTATTGATATGTCTCCGTAAGGGAATCAAGTGTGTCTAGACTGGCATAAACATGGCAGCGAGAATCAGCTCAAACCCACTCTAAAAAGGAATTTCAAAAACAGAACAAAGAAACAGGGAAATTCTTTACAATTCCTTCAGGGTCTCTGATGCAACCTGGAATGACCCTATCTACGATGACAGCTGGATGTGGCATGAGGCTGGACACTTGGGACTGAGAGGATTGGTGAGATTGGGTGAGCAAATGCAGACCCTTTAAAGCAATAATGCATGGCAACCATTCCATGGGTCCCACCTCTCCAGGTTGAAGGGAATATTACTACAGCTATAACATGTACGGGAAACCTAGAGAATGGACACACTGTGAATACGAAAGGTTTCTAAAACTCAACGAAGAGTCCCTCTCCTGGTGCTCCGGTTTGACGTTCCAACAGCTTTACTATCAATCTCCCAACTTGGAGAGACAGCCCCTTTAAGCTCCTGGTTCACACAGGTTGCCCATTTGGCAGAGGAGGAAAGGGAAGAGGGAGAACCAATGAGAGAGTAGCTGTTAGGCATTTGGATGGGCACATGTCACTCTAATTTCCCGGCAGGAAGAAGAATTCACCAAAGTCTCAGCCACCCACCGGGAACCAGTATAGGTCCTGAACCAAATGTTTGGACTTGCGTTCAGCTCACAAAAAACGAGTTGAAAAATGGAGCTCAGGGGCACAGCAATTCACAAACTGGCAGAGTAATCAAGGCCAACTATCGTCCAAAAATCTGTTGAGGGAAGGCAACGAGGCGGACTTGAATGCGAGGCAGAATAGCAGGAAACAGATTTCAAGAGGTACGTTAGAATCGCCTGTAAAGCACAGGAAGAGGGGCACAACTTCGACAATGATGCACTTGGCCAAAAAGGGCGTATGCGTTTTCTCCTGAATATATTCAGGAGAAAACGCATACGCCCTTTTTGGCCAAGCAAGCAAGCGGGCAATGCAAATCTGCACCTCAAAGAAGTATCACTTCCCACCGGTCAAAAGGGACATCCACAAAATGTGTAAAAACCAGAAAGGCAAGACAGGCCCTGGAGAACAGGGAGCCTTGTTATGCTGATGGGCGGGATGTAAGTTGCCAACTGCCTCACTGGAGGAGTGCATTGTGTTCCCTAAAACAAGTAAACAACAGAGCTACAGAGCCAAGGGCACTTCCAGTCTAGGGAATATACCTTGGGAAAACTGAAAATCCATAAGACAGAGCCACCCCCAAATTGAGGGCTGCACTGCTTACAAGAACCTCAACCTGGGTACACCTGAAATATCCCAGGAAATATAAAAATGGTCCCAAACATTGTGGAACTTACGTACGATGGAATATCCCTCAGCCACGAAATCAATGTCATAAGACCAGTAGCAGCAAAATGAGTGGATTCAGGTTCGATGATTCTAAGGGAAAGAAGTCACACAGGAAAAGAAACTTATCATAAGATATCACTTAGGAAGATCCTGTAAACATGGCCACACATGAACTGAGTTAGGAAAGAGAACAGAGTCTCACATTTAGAAAACACTCTTATGCCTGCTTAAGGGGGAAGGAGAGGTGGGGTGATGCATCAAACCAGAGTTTGATATAAGCACAGGTACTGTTCCAAAAACCAACTATGGAATAGACAAGACCTACACCTTCCTCAGTGAAAGGGACTCAAAACCCCATATTTCCCGCAGAGGAATAGATCTGACTAGTAAGAATCTTAAAACCTATGTATTGATATGTCTCCGTAAGGGAATCAAGTGTGTCTAGACTGGCATAAACATGGCAGCGAGAATCAGCTCAAACCCACTCTAAAAAGGAATTTCAAAAACAGAACAAAGAAACAGGGAAATTCTTTACAATTCCTTCAGGGTCTCTGATGCAACCTGGAATGACCCTATCTACGATGACAGCTGGATGTGGCATGAGGCTGGACACTTGGGACTGAGAGGATTGGTGAGATTGGGTGAGCAAATGCAGACCCTTTAAAGCAATAATGCATGGCAACCATTCCATGGGTCCCACCTCTCCAGGTTGAAGGGAATATTACTACAGCTATAACATGTACGGGAAACCTAGAGAATGGACACACTGTGAATACGAAAGGTTTCTAAAACTCAACGAAGAGTCCCTCTCCTGGTGCTCCGGTTTGACGTTCCAACAGCTTTACTATCAATCTCCCAACTTGGAGAGACAGCCCCTTTAAGCTCCTGGTTCACACAGGTTGCCCATTTGGCAGAGGAGGAAAGGGAAGAGGGAGAACCAATGAGAGAGTAGCTGTTAGGCATTTGGATGGGCACATGTCACTCTAATTTCCCGGCAGGAAGAAGAATTCACCAAAGTCTCAGCCACCCACCGGGAACCAGTATAGGTCCTGAACCAAATGTTTGGACTTGCGTTCAGCTCACAAAAAACGAGTTGAAAAATGGAGCTCAGGGGCACAGCAATTCACAAACTGACAGAGTAATCAAGGCCAACTATCGTCCAAAAATCTGTTGAGGGAAGGCAACGAGGCGGACTTGAATGCGAGGCAGAATAGCAGGAAACAGATTTCAAGAGGTACGTTAGAATCGCCTGTAAAGCACAGGAAGAGGGGCACAACTTCGACAATGATGCACTTGGCCGAAAAGGGCGTATGCGTTTTCTCCTGAATATATTCAGGAGAAAACGCATACGCCCTTTTTGGCCAAGCAAGCAAGCGGGCAATGCAAATCTGCACCTCAAAGAAGTATCACTTCCCACCGGTCAAAAGGGACATCCACAAAATGTGTAAAAACCAGAAAGGCAAGACAGGCCCTGGAGAACAGGGAGCCTTGTTATGCTGATGGGCGGGATGTAAGTTGCCAACTGCCTCACTGGAGGAGTGCATTGTGTTCCCTAAAACAAGTAAACAACAGAGCTACAGAGCCAAGGGCACTTCCAGTCTAGGGAATATACCTTGGGAAAACTGAAAATCCATAAGACAGAGCCACCCCCAAATTGAGGGCTGCACTGCTTACAAGAACCTCAACCTGGGTACACCTGAAATATCCCAGGAAATATAAAAATGGTCCCAAACATTGTGGAACTTACGTACGATGGAATATCCCTCAGCCACGAAATCAATGTCATAAGACCAGTAGCAGCAAAATGAGTGGATTCAGGTACGATGATTCTAAGGGAAAGAAGTCACACAGGAAAAGAAACTTATCATAAGATATCACTTAGGAAGATCCTGTAAACATGGCCACACATGAACTGAGTTAGCAAAGAGAACAGAGTCTCACATTTAGAAAACACTCTTATGCCTGCTTAAGGGGGAAGGAGAGGTGGGGTGATGCATCAAACCAGAGTTTGATATAAGCACAGGTACTGTTCCAAAAACCAACTATGGAATAGACAAGACCTACACCTTCCTCAGTGAAAGGGACTCAAAACCCCATATTTCCCGCAGAGGAATAGATCTGACTAGTAAGAATCTTAAAACCTATGTATTGATATGTCTCCGTAAGGGAATCAAGTGTGTCTAGACTGGCATAAACATGGCAGCGAGAATCAGCTCAAACCCACTCTAAAAAGGAATTTCAAAAACAGAACAAAGAAACAGGGAAATTCTTTACAATTCCTTCAGGGTCTCTGATGCAACCTGGAATGACCCTATCTACGATGACAGCTGGATGTGGCATGAGGCTGGACACTTGGGACTGAGAGGATTGGTGAGATTGGGTGAGCAAATGCAGACCCTTTAAAGCAATAATGCATGGCAACCATTCCATGGGTCCCACCTCTCCAGGTTGAAGGGAATATTACTACAGCTATAACATGTACGGGAAACCTAGAGAATGGACACACTGTGAATACGAAAGGTTTCTAAAACTCAACGAAGAGTCCCTCTCCTGGTGCTCCGGTTTGACGTTCCAACAGCTTTACTATCAATCTCCCAACTTGGAGAGACAGCCCCTTTAAGCTCCTGGTTCACACAGGTTGCCCATTTGGCAGAGGAGGAAAGGGAAGAGGGAGAACCAATGAGAGAGTAGCTGTTAGGCATTTGGATGGGCACATGTCACTCTAATTTCCCGGCAGGAAGAAGAATTCACCAAAGTCTCAGCCACCCACCGGGAACCAGTATAGGTCCTGAACCAAATGTTTGGACTTGCGTTCAGCTCACAAAAAACGAGTTGAAAAATGGAGCTCAGGGGCACAGCAATTCACAAACTGGCAGAGTAATCAAGGCCAACTATCGTCCAAAAATCTGTTGAGGGAAGGCAACGAGGCGGACTTGAATGCGAGGCAGAATAGCAGGAAACAGATTTCAAGAGGTACGTTAGAATCGCCTGTAAAGCACAGGAAGAGGGGCACAACTTCGACAATGATGCACTTGGCCGAAAAGGGCGTATGCGTTTTCTCCTGAATATATTCAGGAGAAAACGCATACGCCCTTTTTGGCCAAGCAAGCAAGCGGGCAATGCAAATCTGCACCTCAAAGAAGTATCACTTCCCACCGGTCAAAAGGGACATCCACAAAATGTGTAAAAACCAGAAAGGCAAGACAGGCCCTGGAGAACAGGGAGCCTTGTTATGCTGATGGGCGGGATGTAAGTTGCCAACTGCCTCACTGGAGGAGTGCATTGTGTTCCCTAAAACAAGTAAACAACAGAGCTACAGAGCCAAGGGCACTTCCAGTCTAGGGAATATACCTTGGGAAAACTGAAAATCCATAAGACAGAGCCACCCCCAAATTGAGGGCTGCACTGCTTACAAGAACCTCAACCTGGGTACACCTGAAATATCCCAGGAAATATAAAAATGGTCCCAAACATTGTGGAACTTACGTACGATGGAATATCCCTCAGCCACGAAATCAATGTCATAAGACCAGTAGCAGCAAAATGAGTGGATTCAGGTACGATGATTCTAAGGGAAAGAAGTCACACAGGAAAAGAAACTTATCATAAGATATCACTTAGGAAGATCCTGTAAACATGGCCACACATGAACTGAGTTAGCAAAGAGAACAGAGTCTCACATTTAGAAAACACTCTTATGCCTGCTTAAGGGGGAAGGAGAGGTGGGGTGATGCATCAAACCAGAGTTTGATATAAGCACAGGTACTGTTCCAAAAACCAACTATGGAATAGACAAGACCTACACCTTCCTCAGTGAAAGGGACTCAAAACCCCATATTTCCCGCAGAGGAATAGATCTGACTAGTAAGAATCTTAAAACCTATGTATTGATATGTCTCCGTAAGGGAATCAAGTGTGTCTAGACTGGCATAAACATGGCAGCGAGAATCAGCTCAAACCCACTCTAAAAAGGAATTTCAAAAACAGAACAAAGAAACAGGGAAATTCTTTACAATTCCTTCAGGGTCTCTGATGCAACCTGGAATGACCCTATCTACGATGACAGCTGGATGTGGCATGAGGCTAGACACTTGGGACTGAGAGGATTGGTGAGATTGGGTGAGCAAATGCAGACCCTTTAAAGCAATAATGCATGGCAACCATTCCATGGGTCCCACCTCTCCAGGTTGAAGGGAATATTACTACAGCTATAACATGTACGGGAAACCTAGAGAATGGACACACTGTGAATACGAAAGGTTTCTAAAACTCAACGAAGAGTCCCTCTCCTGGTGCTCCGGTTTGACGTTCCAACAGCTTTACTATCAATCTCCCAACTTGGAGAGACAGCCCCTTTAAGCTCCTGGTTCACACAGGTTGCCCATTTGGCAGAGGAGGAAAGGGAAGAGGGAGAACCAATGAGAGAGTAGCTGTTAGGCATTTGGATGGGCACATGTCACTCTAATTTCCCGGCAGGAAGAAGAATTCACCAAAGTCTCAGCCACCCACCGGGAACCAGTATAGGTCCTGAACCAAATGTTTGGACTTGCGTTCAGCTCACAAAAAACGAGTTGAAAAATGGAGCTCAGGGGCACAGCAATTCACAAACTGGCAGAGTAATCAAGGCCAACTATCGTCCAAAAATCTGTTGAGGGAAGGCAACGAGGCGGACTTGAATGCGAGGCAGAATAGCAGGAAACAGATTTCAAGAGGTACGTTAGAATCGCCTGTAAAGCACAGGAAGAGGGGCACAACTTCGACAATGATGCACTTGGCCAAAAAGGGCGTATGCGTTTTCTCCTGAATATATTCAGGAGAAAACGCATACGCCCTTTTTGGCCAAGCAAGCAAGCGGGCAATGCAAATCTGCACCTCAAAGAAGTATCACTTCCCACCGGTCAAAAGGGACATCCACAAAATGTGTAAAAACCAGAAAGGCAAGACAGGCCCTGGAGAACAGGGAGCCTTGTTATGCTGATGGGCGGGATGTAAGTTGCCAACTGCCTCACTGGAGGAGTGCATTGTGTTCCCTAAAACAAGTAAACAACAGAGCTACAGAGCCAAGGGCACTTCCAGTCTAGGGAATATACCTTGGGAAAACTGAAAATCCATAAGACAGAGCCACCCCCAAATTGAGGGCTGCACTGCTTACAAGAACCTCAACCTGGGTACACCTGAAATATCCCAGGAAATATAAAAATGGTCCCAAACATTGTGGAACTTACGTACGATGGAATATCCCTCAGCCACGAAATCAATGTCATAAGACCAGTAGCAGCAAAATGAGTGGATTCAGGTACGATGATTCTAAGGGAAAGAAGTCACACAGGAAAAGAAACTTATCATAAGATATCACTTAGGAAGATCCTGTAAACATGGCCACACATGAACTGAGTTAGCAAAGAGAACAGAGTCTCACATTTAGAAAACACTCTTATGCCTGCTTAAGGGGGAAGGAGAGGTGGGGTGATGCATCAAACCAGAGTTTGATATAAGCACAGGTACTGTTCCAAAAACCAACTATGGAATAGACAAGACCTACACCTTCCTCAGTGAAAGGGACTCAAAACCCCATATTTCCCGCAGAGGAATAGATCTGACTAGTAAGAATCTTAAAACCTATGTATTGATATGTCTCCGTAAGGGAATCAAGTGTGTCTAGACTGGCATAAACATGGCAGCGAGAATCAGCTCAAACCCACTCTAAAAAGGAATTTCAAAAACAGAACAAAGAAACAGGGAAATTCTTTACAATTCCTTCAGGGTCTCTGATGCAACCTGGAATGACCCTATCTACGATGACAGCTGGATGTGGCATGAGGCTGGACACTTGGGACTGAGAGGATTGGTGAGATTGGGTGAGCAAATGCAGACCCTTTAAAGCAATAATGCATGGCACCCATTCCATGGGTCCCACCTCTCCAGGTTGAAGGGAATATTACTACAGCTATAACATGTACGGGAAACCTAGAGAATGGACACACTGTGAATACGAAAGGTTTCTAAAACTCAACGAAGAGTCCCTCTCCTGGTGCTCCGGTTTGACTTTCCAACAGCTTTACTATCAATCTCCCAACTTGGAGAGACAGCCCCTTTAAGCTCCTGGTTCACACAGGTTGCCCATTTGACAGAGGAGGAAAGGGAAGAGGGAGAACCAATGAGAGAGTAGCTGTTAGGCATTTGGATGGGCACATGTCACTCTAATTTCCCGGCAGGAAGAAGAATTCACCAAAGTCTCAGCCACCCACCGGGAACCAGTATAGGTCCTGAACCAAATGTTTGGACTTGCGTTCAGCTCACAAAAAACGAGTTGAAAAATGGAGCTCAGGGGCACAGCAATTCACAAACTGGCAGAGTAATCAAGGCCAACTATCGTCCAAAAATCTGTTGAGGGAAGGCAACGAGGCGGACTTGAATGCGAGGCAGAATAGCAGGAAACAGATTTCAAGAGGTACGTTAGAATCGCCTGTAAAGCACAGGAAGAGGGGCACAACTTCGACAATGATGCACTTGGCCAAAAAGGGCGTATGCGTTTTCTCCTGAATATATTCAGGAGAAAACGCATACGCCCTTTTTGGCCAAGCAAGCAAGCGGGCAATGCAAATCTGCACCTCAAAGAAGTATCACTTCCCACCGGTCAAAAGGGACATCCACAAAATGTGTAAAAACCAGAAAGGCAAGACAGGCCCTGGAGAACAGGGAGCCTTGTTATGCTGATGGGCGGGATGTAAGTTGCCAACTGCCTCACTGGAGGAGTGCATTGTGTTCCCTAAAACAAGTAAACAACAGAGCTACAGAGCCAAGGGCACTTCCAGTCTAGGGAATATACCTTGGGAAAACTGAAAATCCATAAGACAGAGCCACCCCCAAATTGAGGGCTGCACTGCTTACAAGAACCTCAACCTGGGTACACCTGAAATATCCCAGGAAATATAAAAATGGTCCCAAACATTGTGGAACTTACGTACGATGGAATATCCCTCAGCCACGAAATCAATGTCATAAGACCAGTAGCAGCAAAATGAGTGGATTCAGGTACGATGATTCTAAGGGAAAGAAGTCACACAGGAAAAGAAACTTATCATAAGATATCACTTAGGAAGATCCTGTAAACATGGCCACACATGAACTGAGTTAGGAAAGAGAACAGAGTCTCACATTTAGAAAACACTCTTATGCCTGCTTAAGGGGGAAGGAGAGGTGGGGTGATGCATCAAACCAGAGTTTGATATAAGCACAGGTACTGTTCCAAAAACCAACTATGGAATAGACAAGACCTACACCTTCCTCAGTGAAAGGGACTCAAAACCCCATATTTCCCGCAGAGGAATAGATCTGACTAGTAAGAATCTTAAAACCTATGTATTGATATGTCTCCGTAAGGGAATCAAGTGTGTCTAGACTGGCATAAACATGGCAGCGAGAATCAGCTCAAACCCACTCTAAAAAGGAATTTCAAAAACAGAACAAAGAAACAGGGAAATTCTTTACAATTCCTTCAGGGTCTCTGATGCAACCTGGAATGACCCTATCTACGATGACAGCTGGATGTGGCATGAGGCTGGACACTTGGGACTGAGAGGATTGGTGAGATTGGGTGAGCAAATGCAGACCCTTTAAAGCAATAATGCATGGCAACCATTCCATGGGTCCCACCTCTCCAGGTTGAAGGGAATATTACTACAGCTATAACATGTACGGGAAACCTAGAGAATGGACACACTGTGAATACGAAAGGTTTCTAAAACTCAACGAAGAGTCCCTCTCCTGGTGCTCCGGTTTGACGTTCCAACAGCTTTACTATCAATCTCCCAACTTGGAGAGACAGCCCCTTTAAGCTCCTGGTTCACACAGGTTGCCCATTTGGCAGAGGAGGAAAGGGAAGAGGGAGAACCAATGAGAGAGTAGCTGTTAGGCATTTGGATGGGCACATGTCACTCTAATTTCCCGGCAGGAAGAAGAATTCACCAAAGTCTCAGCCACCCACCGGGAACCAGTATAGGTCCTGAACCAAATGTTTGGACTTGCGTTCAGCTCACAAAAAACGAGTTGAAAAATGGAGCTCAGGGGCACAGCAATTCACAAACTGGCAGAGTAATCAAGGCCAACTATCGTCCAAAAATCTGTTGAGGGAAGGCAACGAGGCGGACTTGAATGCGAGGCAGAATAGCAGGAAACAGATTTCAAGAGGTACGTTAGAATCGCCTGTAAAGCACAGGAAGAGGGGCACAACTTCGACAATGATGCACTTGGCCGAAAAGGGCGTATGCGTTTTCTCCTGAATATATTCAGGAGAAAACGCATACGCCCTTTTTGGCCAAGCAAGCAAGCGGGCAATGCAAATCTGCACCTCAAAGAAGTATCACTTCCCACCGGTCAAAAGGGACATCCACAAAATGTGTAAAAACCAGAAAGGCAAGACAGGCCCTGGAGAACAGGCAGCCTTGTTATGCTGATGGGCGGGATGTAAGTTGCCAACTGCCTCACTGGAGGAGTGCATTGTGTTCCCTAAAACAAGTAAACAACAGAGATACAGAGCCAAGGGCACTTCCAGTCTAGGGAATATACCTTGGGAAAACTGAAAATCCATAAGACAGAGCCACCCCCAAATTGAGGGCTGCACTGCTTACAAGAACCTCAACCTGGGTACACCTGAAATATCCCAGGAAATATAAAAATGGTCCCAAACATTGTGGAACTTACGTACGATGGAATATCCCTCAGCCACGAAATCAATGTCATAAGACCAGTAGCAGCAAAATGAGTGGATTCAGGTACGATGATTCTAAGGGAAAGAAGTCACACAGGAAAAGAAACTTATCATAAGATATCACTTAGGAAGATCCTGTAAACATGGCCACACATGAACTGAGTTAGGAAAGAGAACAGAGTCTCACATTTAGAAAACACTCTTATGCCTGCTTAAGAGGGAAGGAGAGGTGGGGTGATGCATCAAACCAGAGTTTGATATAAGCACAGGTACTGTTCCAAAAACCAACTATGGAATAGACAAGACCTACACCTTCCTCAGTGAAAGGGACTCAAAACCCCATATTTCCCGCAGAGGAATAGATCTGACTAGTAAGAATCTTAAAACCTATGTATTGATATGTCTCCGTAAGGGAATCAAGTGTGTCTAGACTGGCATAAACATGGCAGCGAGAATCAGCTCAAACCCACTCTAAAAAGGAATTTCAAAAACAGAACAAAGAAACAGGGAAATTCTTTACAATTCCTTCAGGGTCTCTGATGCAACCTGGAATGACCCTATCTACGATGACAGCTGGATGTGGCATGAGGCTGGACACTTGGGACTGAGAGGATTGGTGAGATTGGGTGAGCAAATGCAGACCCTTTAAAGCAATAATGCATGGCAACCATTCCATGGGTCCCACCTCTCCAGGTTGAAGGGAATATTACTACAGCTATAACATGTACGGGAAACCTAGAGAATGGACACACTGTGAATACGAAAGGTTTCTAAAACTCAACGAAGAGTCCCTCTCCTGGTGCTCCGGTTTGACGTTCCAACAGCTTTACTATCAATCTCCCAACTTGGAGAGACAGCCCCTTTAAGCTCCTGGTTCACACAGGTTGCCCATTTGGCAGAGGAGGAAAGGGAAGAGGGAGAACCAATGAGAGAGTAGCTGTTAGGCATTTGGATGGGCACATGTCACTCTAATTTCCCGGCAGGAAGAAGAATTCACCAAAGTCTCAGCCACCCACCGGGAACCAGTATAGGTCCTGAACCAAATGTTTGGACTTGCATTCAGCTCACAAAAAACGAGTTGAAAAATGGAGCTCAGGGGCACAGCAATTCACAAACTGGCAGAGTAATCAAGGCCAACTATCGTCCAAAAATCTGTTGAGGGAAGGCAACGAGGCGGACTTGAATGCGAGGCAGAATAGCAGGAAACAGATTTCAAGAGGTACGTTAGAATCGCCTGTAAAGCACAGGAAGAGGGGCACAACTTCGACAATGATGCACTTGGCCAAAAAGGGCGTATGCGTTTTCTCCTGAATATATTCAGGAGAAAACGCATACGCCCTTTTTGGCCAAGCAAGCAAGCGGGCAATGCAAATCTGCACCTCAAAGAAGTATCACTTCCCACCGGTCAAAAGGGACATCCACAAAATGTGTAAAAACCAGAAAGGCAAGACAGGCCCTGGAGAACAGGGAGCCTTGTTATGCTGATGGGCGGGATGTAAGTTGCCAACTGCCTCACTGGAGGAGTGCATTGTGTTCCCTAAAACAAGTAAACAACAGAGCTACAGAGCCAAGGGCACTTCCAGTCTAGGGAATATACCTTGGGAAAACTGAAAATCCATAAGACAGAGCCACCCCCAAATTGAGGGCTGCACTGCTTACAAGAACCTCAACCTGGGTACACCTGAAATATCCCAGGAAATATAAAAATGGTCCCAAACATTGTGGAACTTACGTACGATGGAATATCCCTCAGCCACGAAATCAATGTCATAAGACCAGTAGCAGCAAAATGAGTGGATTCAGGTACGATGATTCTAAGGGAAAGAAGTCACACAGGAAAAGAAACTTATCATAAGATATCACTTAGGAAGATCCTGTAAACATGGCCACACATGAACTGAGTTAGGAAAGAGAACAGAGTCTCACATTTAGAAAACACTCTTATGCCTGCTTAAGGGGGAAGGAGAGGTGGGGTGATGCATCAAACCAGAGTTTGATATAAGCACAGGTACTGTTCCAAAAACCAACTATGGAATAGACAAGACCTACACCTTCCTCAGTGAAAGGGACTCAAAACCCCATATTTCCCGCAGAGGAATAGATCTGACTAGTAAGAATCTTAAAACCTATGTATTGATATGTCTCCGTAAGGGAATCAAGTGTGTCTAGACTGGCATAAACATGGCAGCGAGAATCAGCTCAAACCCACTCTAAAAAGGAATTTCAAAAACAGAACAAAGAAACAGGGAAATTCTTTACAATTCCTTCAGGGTCTCTGATGCAACCTGGAATGACCCTATCTACGATGACAGCTGGATGTGGCATGAGGCTGGACACTTGGGACTGAGAGGATTGGTGAGATTGGGTGAGCAAATGCAGACCCTTTAAAGCAATAATGCATGGCAACCATTCCATGGGTCCCACCTCTCCAGGTTGAAGGGAATATTACTACAGCTATAACATGTACGGGAAACCTAGAGAATGGACACACTGTGAATACGAAAGGTTTCTAAAACTCAACGAAGAGTCCCTCTCCTGGTGCTCCGGTTTGACGTTCCAACAGCTTTACTATCAATCTCCCAACTTGGAGAGACAGCCCCTTTAAGCTCCTGGTTCACACAGGTTGCCCATTTGGCAGAGGAGGAAAGGGAAGAGGGAGAACCAATGAGAGAGTAGCTGTTAGGCATTTGGATGGGCACATGTCACTCTAATTTCCCGGCAGGAAGAAGAATTCACCAAAGTCTCAGCCACCCACCGGGAACCAGTATAGGTCCTGAACCAAATGTTTGGACTTGCGTTCAGCTCACAAAAAACGAGTTGAAAAATGGAGCTCAGGGGCACAGCAATTCACAAACTGGCAGAGTAATCAAGGCCAACTATCGTCCAAAAATCTGTTGAGGGAAGGCAACGAGGCGGACTTGAATGCGAGGCAGAATAGCAGGAAACAGATTTCAAGAGGTACGTTAGAATCGCCTGTAAAGCACAGGAAGAGGGGCACAACTTCGACAATGATGCACTTGGCCGAAAAGGGCGTATGCGTTTTCTCCTGAATATATTCAGGAGAAAACGCATACGCCCTTTTTGGCCAAGCAAGCAAGCGGGCAATGCAAATCTGCACCTCAAAGAAGTATCACTTCCCACCGGTCAAAAGGGACATCCACAAAATGTGTAAAAACCAGAAAGGCAAGACAGGCCCTGGAGAACAGGCAGCCTTGTTATGCTGATGGGCGGGATGTAAGTTGCCAACTGCCTCACTGGAGGAGTGCATTGTGTTCCCTAAAACAAGTAAACAACAGAGATACAGAGCCAAGGGCACTTCCAGTCTAGGGAATATACCTTGGGAAAACTGAAAATCCATAAGACAGAGCCACCCCCAAATTGAGGGCTGCACTGCTTACAAGAACCTCAACCTGGGTACACCTGAAATATCCCAGGAAATATAAAAATGGTCCCAAACATTGTGGAACTTACGTACGATGGAATATCCCTCAGCCACGAAATCAATGTCATAAGACCAGTAGCAGCAAAATGAGTGGATTCAGGTACGATGATTCTAAGGGAAAGAAGTCACACAGGAAAAGAAACTTATCATAAGATATCACTTAGGAAGATCCTGTAAACATGGCCACACATGAACTGAGTTAGGAAAGAGAACAGAGTCTCACATTTAGAAAACACTCTTATGCCTGCTTAAGAGGGAAGGAGAGGTGGGGTGATGCATCAAACCAGAGTTTGATATAAGCACAGGTACTGTTCCAAAAACCAACTATGGAATAGACAAGACCTACACCTTCCTCAGTGAAAGGGACTCAAAACCCCATATTTCCCGCAGAGGAATAGATCTGACTAGTAAGAATCTTAAAACCTATGTATTGATATGTCTCCGTAAGGGAATCAAGTGTGTCTAGACTGGCATAAACATGGCAGCGAGAATCAGCTCAAACCCACTCTAAAAAGGAATTTCAAAAACAGAACAAAGAAACAGGGAAATTCTTTACAATTCCTTCAGGGTCTCTGATGCAACCTGGAATGACCCTATCTACGATGACAGCTGGATGTGGCATGAGGCTGGACACTTGGGACTGAGAGGATTGGTGAGATTGGGTGAGCAAATGCAGACCCTTTAAAGCAATAATGCATGGCAACCATTCCATGGGTCCCACCTCTCCAGGTTGAAGGGAATATTACTACAGCTATAACATGTACGGGAAACCTAGAGAATGGACACACTGTGAATACGAAAGGTTTCTAAAACTCAACGAAGAGTCCCTCTCCTGGTGCTCCGGTTTGACGTTCCAACAGCTTTACTATCAATCTCCCAACTTGGAGAGACAGCCCCTTTAAGCTCCTGGTTCACACAGGTTGCCCATTTGGCAGAGGAGGAAAGGGAAGAGGGAGAACCAATGAGAGAGTAGCTGTTAGGCATTTGGATGGGCACATGTCACTCTAATTTCCCGGCAGGAAGAAGAATTCACCAAAGTCTCAGCCACCCACCGGGAACCAGTATAGGTCCTGAACCAAATGTTTGGACTTGCATTCAGCTCACAAAAAACGAGTTGAAAAATGGAGCTCAGGGGCACAGCAATTCACAAACTGGCAGAGTAATCAAGGCCAACTATCGTCCAAAAATCTGTTGAGGGAAGGCAACGAGGCGGACTTGAATGCGAGGCAGAATAGCAGGAAACAGATTTCAAGAGGTACGTTAGAATCGCCTGTAAAGCACAGGAAGAGGGGCACAACTTCGACAATGATGCACTTGGCCAAAAAGGGCGTATGCGTTTTCTCCTGAATATATTCAGGAGAAAACGCATACGCCCTTTTTGGCCAAGCAAGCAAGCGGGCAATGCAAATCTGCACCTCAAAGAAGTATCACTTCCCACCGGTCAAAAGGGACATCCACAAAATGTGTAAAAACCAGAAAGGCAAGACAGGCCCTGGAGAACAGGGAGCCTTGTTATGCTGATGGGCGGGATGTAAGTTGCCAACTGCCTCACTGGAGGAGTGCATTGTGTTCCCTAAAACAAGTAAACAACAGAGCTACAGAGCCAAGGGCACTTCCAGTCTAGGGAATATACCTTGGGAAAACTGAAAATCCATAAGACAGAGCCACCCCCAAATTGAGGGCTGCACTGCTTACAAGAACCTCAACCTGGGTACACCTGAAATATCCCAGGAAATATAAAAATGGTCCCAAACATTGTGGAACTTACGTACGATGGAATATCCCTCAGCCACGAAATCAATGTCATAAGACCAGTAGCAGCAAAATGAGTGGATTCAGGTACGATGATTCTAAGGGAAAGAAGTCACACAGGAAAAGAAACTTATCATAAGATATCACTTAGGAAGATCCTGTAAACATGGCCACACATGAACTGAGTTAGGAAAGAGAACAGAGTCTCACATTTAGAAAACACTCTTATGCCTGCTTAAGGGGGAAGGAGAGGTGGGGTGATGCATCAAACCAGAGTTTGATATAAGCACAGGTACTGTTCCAAAAACCAACTATGGAATAGACAAGACCTACACCTTCCTCAGTGAAAGGGACTCAAAACCCCATATTTCCCGCAGAGGAATAGATCTGACTAGTAAGAATCTTAAAACCTATGTATTGATATGTCTCCGTAAGGGAATCAAGTGTGTCTAGACTGGCATAAACATGGCAGCGAGAATCAGCTCAAACCCACTCTAAAAAGGAATTTCAAAAACAGAACAAAGAAACAGGGAAATTCTTTACAATTCCTTCAGGGTCTCTGATGCAACCTGGAATGACCCTATCTACGATGACAGCTGGATGTGGCATGAGGCTGGACACTTGGGACTGAGAGGATTGGTGAGATTGGGTGAGCAAATGCAGACCCTTTAAAGCAATAATGCATGGCAACCATTCCATGGGTCCCACCTCTCCAGGTTGAAGGGAATATTACTACAGCTATAACATGTACGGGAAACCTAGAGAATGGACACACTGTGAATACGAAAGGTTTCTAAAACTCAACGAAGAGTCCCTCTCCTGGTGCTCCGGTTTGACGTTCCAACAGCTTTACTATCAATCTCCCAACTTGGAGAGACAGCCCCTTTAAGCTCCTGGTTCACACAGGTTGCCCATTTGGCAGAGGAGGAAAGGGAAGAGGGAGAACCAATGAGAGAGTAGCTGTTAGGCATTTGGATGGGCACATGTCACTCTAATTTCCCGGCAGGAAGAAGAATTCACCAAAGTCTCAGCCACCCACCGGGAACCAGTATAGGTCCTGAACCAAATGTTTGGACTTGCGTTCAGCTCACAAAAAACGAGTTGAAAAATGGAGCTCAGGGGCACAGCAATTCACAAACTGGCAGAGTAATCAAGGCCAACTATCGTCCAAAAATCTGTTGAGGGAAGGCAACGAGGCGGACTTGAATGCGAGGCAGAATAGCAGGAAACAGATTTCAAGAGGTACGTTAGAATCGCCTGTAAAGCACAGGAAGAGGGGCACAACTTCGACAATGATGCACTTGGCCAAAAAGGGCGTATGCGTTTTCTCCTGAATATATTCAGGAGAAAACGCATACGCCCTTTTTGGCCAAGCAAGCAAGCGGGCAATGCAAATCTGCACCTCAAAGAAGTATCACTTCCCACCGGTCAAAAGGGACATCCACAAAATGTGTAAAAACCAGAAAGGCAAGACAGGCCCTGGAGAACAGGGAGCCTTGTTATGCTGATGGGCGGGATGTAAGTTGCCAACTGCCTCACTGGAGGAGTGCATTGTGTTCCCTAAAACAAGTAAACAACAGAGATACAGAGCCAAGGGCACTTCCAGTCTAGGGAATATACCTTGGGAAAACTGAAAATCCATAAGACAGAGCCACCCCCAAATTGAGGGCTGCACTGCTTACAAGAACCTCAACCTGGGTACACTTGAAATATCCCAGGAAATATAAAAATGGTCCCAAACATTGTGGAACTTACGTACGATGGAATATCCCTCAGCCACGAAATCAATGTCATAAGACCAGTAGCAGCAAAATGAGTGGATTCAGGTACGATGATTCTAAGGGAAAGAAGTCACACAGGAAAAGAAACTTATCATAAGATATCACTTAGGAAGATCCTGTAAACATGGCCACACATGAACTGAGTTAGGAAAGAGAACAGAGTCTCACATTTAGAAAACACTCTTATGCCTGCTTAAGGGGGAAGGAGAGGTGGGGTGATGCATCAAACCAGAGTTTGATATAAGCACAGGTACTGTTCCAAAAACCAACTATGGAATAGACAAGACCTACACCTTCCTCAGTGAAAGGGACTCAAAACCCCATATTTCCCGCAGAGGAATAGATCTGACTAGTAAGAATCTTAAAACCTATGTATTGATATGTCTCCGTAAGGGAATCAAGTGTGTCTAGACTGGCATAAACATGGCAGCGAGAATCAGCTCAAACCCACTCTAAAAAGGAATTTCAAAAACAGAACAAAGAAACAGGGAAATTCTTTACAATTCCTTCAGGGTCTCTGATGCAACCTGGAATGACCCTATCTACGATGACAGCTGGATGTGGCATGAGGCTGGACACTTGGGACTGAGAGGATTGGTGAGATTGGGTGAGCAAATGCAGACCCTTTAAAGCAATAATGCATGGCAACCATTCCATGGGTCCCACCTCTCCAGGTTGAAGGGAATATTACTACAGCTATAACATGTACGGGAAACCTAGAGAATGGACACACTGTGAATACGAAAGGTTTCTAAAACTCAACGAAGAGTCCCTCTCCTGGTGCTCCGGTTTGACGTTCCAACAGCTTTACTATCAATCTCCCAAATTGGAGAGACAGCCCCTTTAAGCTCCTGGTTCACACAGGTTGCCCATTTGGCAGAGGAGGAAAGGGAAGAGGGAGAACCAATGAGAGAGTAGCTGTTAGGCATTTGGATGGGCACATGTCACTCTAATTTCCCGGCAGGAAGAAGAATTCACCAAAGTCTCAGCCACCCACCGGGAACCAGTATAGGTCCTGAACCAAATGTTTGGACTTGCGTTCAGCTCACAAAAAACGAGTTGAAAAATGGAGCTCAGGGGCACAGCAATTCACAAACTGGCAGAGTAATCAAGGCCAACTATCGTCCAAAAATCTGTTGAGGGAAGGCAACGAGGCGGACTTGAATGCGAGGCAGAATAGCAGGAAACAGATTTCAAGAGGTACGTTAGAATCGCCTGTAAAGCACAGGAAGAGGGGCACAACTTCGACAATGATGCACTTGGCCAAAAAGGGCGTATGCGTTTTCTCCTGAATATATTCAGGAGAAAACGCATACGCCCTTTTTGGCCAAGCAAGCAAGCGGGCAATGCAAATCTGCACCTCAAAGAAGTATCACTTCCCACCGGTCAAAAGGGACATCCACAAAATGTGTAAAAACCAGAAAGGCAAGACAGGCCCTGGAGAACAGGGAGCCTTGTTATGCTGATGGGCGGGATGTAAGTTGCCAACTGCCTCACTGGAGGAGTGCATTGTGTTCCCTAAAACAAGTAAACAACAGAGCTACAGAGCCAAGGGCACTTCCAGTCTAGGGAATATACCTTGGGAAAACTGAAAATCCATAAGACAGAGCCACCCCCAAATTGAGGGCTGCACTGCTTACAAGAACCTCAACCTGGGTACACCTGAAATATCCCAGGAAATATAAAAATGGTCCCAAACATTGTGGAACTTACGTACGATGGAATATCCCTCAGCCACGAAATCAATGTCATAAGACCAGTAGCAGCAAAATGAGTGGATTCAGGTACGATGATTCTAAGGGAAAGAAGTCACACAGGAAAAGAAACTTATCATAAGATATCACTTAGGAAGATCCTGTAAACATGGCTACACATGAACTGAGTTAGGAAAGAGAACAGAGTCTCACATTTAGAAAACACTCTTATGCCTGCTTAAGGGGGAAGGAGAGGTGGGGTGATGCATCAAACCAGAGTTTGATATAAGCACAGGTACTGTTCCAAAAACCAACTATGGAATAGACAAGACCTACACCTTCCTCAGTGAAAGGGACTCAAAACCCCATATTTCCCGCAGAGGAATAGATCTGACTAGTAAGAATCTTAAAACCTATGTATTGATATGTCTCCGTAAGGGAATCAAGTGTGTCTAGACTGGCATAAACATGGCAGCGAGAATCAGCTCAAACCCACTCTAAAAAGGAATTTCAAAAACAGAACAAAGAAACAGGGAAATTCTTTACAATTCCTTCAGGGTCTCTGATGCAACCTGGAATGACCCTATCTACGATGACAGCTGGATGTGGCATGAGGCTGGACACTTGGGACTGAGAGGATTGGTGAGATTGGGTGAGCAAATGCAGACCCTTTAAAGCAATAATGCATGGCAACCATTCCATGGGTCCCACCTCTCCAGGTTGAAGGGAATATTACTACAGCTATAACATGTACGGGAAACCTAGAGAATGGACACACTGTGAATACGAAAGGTTTCTAAAACTCAACGAAGAGTCCCTCTCCTGGTGCTCCGGTTTGACGTTCCAACAGCTTTACTATCAATCTCCCAACTTGGAGAGACAGCCCCTTTAAGCTCCTGGTTCACACAGGTTGCCCATTTGGCAGAGGAGGAAAGGGAAGAGGGAGAACCAATGAGAGAGTAGCTGTTAGGCATTTGGATGGGCACATGTCACTCTAATTTCCCGGCAGGAAGAAGAATTCACCAAAGTCTCAGCCACCCACCGGGAACCAGTATAGGTCCTGAACCAAATGTTTGGACTTGCGTTCAGCTCACAAAAAACGAGTTGAAAAATGGAGCTCAGGGGCACAGCAATTCACAAACTGGCAGAGTAATCAAGGCCAACTATCGTCCAAAAATCTGTTGAGGGAAGGCAACGAGGCGGACTTGAATGCGAGGCAGAATAGCAGGAAACAGATTTCAAGAGGTACGTTAGAATCGCCTGTAAAGCACAGGAAGAGGGGCACAACTTCGACAATGATGCACTTGGCCAAAAAGGGCGTATGCGTTTTCTCCTGAATATATTCAGGAGAAAACGCATACGCCCTTTTTGGCCAAGCAAGCAAGCGGGCAATGCAAATCTGCACCTCAAAGAAGTATCACTTCCCACCGGTCAAAAGGGACATCCACAAAATGTGTAAAAACCAGAAAGGCAAGACAGGCCCTGGAGAACAGGGAGCCTTGTTATGCTGATGGGCGGGATGTAAGTTGCCAACTGCCTCACTGGAGGAGTGCATTGTGTTCCCTAAAACAAGTAAACAACAGAGATACAGAGCCAAGGGCACTTCCAGTCTAGGGAATATACCTTGGGAAAACTGAAAATCCATAAGACAGAGCCACCCCCAAATTGAGGGCTGCACTGCTTACAAGAACCTCAACCTGGGTACACTTGAAATATCCCAGGAAATATAAAAATGGTCCCAAACATTGTGGAACTTACGTACGATGGAATATCCCTCAGCCACGAAATCAATGTCATAAGACCAGTAGCAGCAAAATGAGTGGATTCAGGTACGATGATTCTAAGGGAAAGAAGTCACACAGGAAAAGAAACTTATCATAAGATATCACTTAGGAAGATCCTGTAAACATGGCCACACATGAACTGAGTTAGGAAAGAGAACAGAGTCTCACATTTAGAAAACACTCTTATGCCTGCTTAAGGGGGAAGGAGAGGTGGGGTGATGCATCAAACCAGAGTTTGATATAAGCACAGGTACTGTTCCAAAAACCAACTATGGAATAGACAAGACCTACACCTTCCTCAGTGAAAGGGACTCAAAACCCCATATTTCCCGCAGAGGAATAGATCTGACTAGTAAGAATCTTAAAACCTATGTATTGATATGTCTCCGTAAGGGAATCAAGTGTGTCTAGACTGGCATAAACATGGCAGCGAGAATCAGCTCAAACCCACTCTAAAAAGGAATTTCAAAAACAGAACAAAGAAACAGGGAAATTCTTTACAATTCCTTCAGGGTCTCTGATGCAACCTGGAATGACCCTATCTACGATGACAGCTGGATGTGGCATGAGGCTGGACACTTGGGACTGAGAGGATTGGTGAGATTGGGTGAGCAAATGCAGACCCTTTAAAGCAATAATGCATGGCAACCATTCCATGGGTCCCACCTCTCCAGGTTGAAGGGAATATTACTACAGCTATAACATGTACGGGAAACCTAGAGAATGGACACACTGTGAATACGAAAGGTTTCTAAAACTCAACGAAGAGTCCCTCTCCTGGTGCTCCGGTTTGACGTTCCAACAGCTTTACTATCAATCTCCCAACTTGGAGAGACAGCCCCTTTA
Source organism: Mesoplodon mirus (assembly GCF_964341445.2). Lineage (NCBI taxonomy): Eukaryota > Metazoa > Chordata > Mammalia > Artiodactyla > Ziphiidae > Mesoplodon > Mesoplodon mirus. Next base: position 1,211,667 of record NW_028295683.1, on the reverse strand, counting down.
AGCTCCTGGTTCACACAGGTTGCCCATTTGGCAGAGGAGGAAAGGGAAGAGGGAGAACCAATGAGAGAGTAGCTGTTAGGCATTTGGATGGGCACATGTCACTCTAATTTCCCGGCAGGAAGAAGAATTCACCAAAGTCTCAGCCACCCACCGGGAACCAGTATAGGTCCTGAACCAAATGTTTGGACTTGCGTTCAGCTCACAAAAAACGAGTTGAAAAATGGAGCTCAGGGGCACAGCAATTCACAAACTGGCAGAGTAATCAAGGCCAACTATCGTCCAAAAATCTGTTGAGGGAAGGCAACGAGGCGGACTTGAATGCGAGGCAGAATAGCAGGAAACAGATTTCAAGAGGTACGTTAGAATCGCCTGTAAAGCACAGGAAGAGGGGCACAACTTCGACAATGATGCACTTGGCCAAAAAGGGCGTATGCGTTTTCTCCTGAATATATTCAGGAGAAAACGCATACGCCCTTTTTGGCCAAGCAAGCAAGCGGGCAATGCAAATCTGCACCTCAAAGAAGTATCACTTCCCACCGGTCAAAAGGGACATCCACAAAATGTGTAAAAACCAGAAAGGCAAGACAGGCCCTGGAGAACAGGGAGCCTTGTTATGCTGATGGGCGGGATGTAAGTTGCCAACTGCCTCACTGGAGGAGTGCATTGTGTTCCCTAAAACAAGTAAACAACAGAGCTACAGAGCCAAGGGCACTTCCAGTCTAGGGAATATACCTTGGGAAAACTGAAAATCCATAAGACAGAGCCACCCCCAAATTGAGGGCTGCACTGCTTACAAGAACCTCAACCTGGGTACACCTGAAATATCCCAGGAAATATAAAAATGGTCCCAAACATTGTGGAACTTACGTACGATGGAATATCCCTCAGCCACGAAATCAATGTCATAAGACCAGTAGCAGCAAAATGAGTGGATTCAGGTACGATGATTCTAAGGGAAAGAAGTCACACAGGAAAAGAAACTTATCATAAGATATCACTTAGGAAGATCCTGTAAACATGGCTACACATGAACTGAGTTAGGAAAGAGAACAGAGTCTCACATTTAGAAAACACTCTTATGCCTGCTTAAGGGGGAAGGAGAGGTGGGGTGATGCATCAAACCAGAGTTTGATATAAGCACAGGTACTGTTCCAAAAACCAACTATGGAATAGACAAGACCTACACCTTCCTCAGTGAAAGGGACTCAAAACCCCATATTTCCCGCAGAGGAATAGATCTGACTAGTAAGAATCTTAAAACCTATGTATTGATATGTCTCCGTAAGGGAATCAAGTGTGTCTAGACTGGCATAAACATGGCAGCGAGAATCAGCTCAAACCCACTCTAAAAAGGAATTTCAAAAACAGAACAAAGAAACAGGGAAATTCTTTACAATTCCTTCAGGGTCTCTGATGCAACCTGGAATGACCCTATCTACGATGACAGCTGGATGTGGCATGAGGCTGGACACTTGGGACTGAGAGGATTGGTGAGATTGGGTGAGCAAATGCAGACCCTTTAAAGCAATAATGCATGGCAACCATTCCATGGGTCCCACCTCTCCAGGTTGAAGGGAATATTACTACAGCTATAACATGTACGGGAAACCTAGAGAATGGACACACTGTGAATACGAAAGGTTTCTAAAACTCAACGAAGAGTCCCTCTCCTGGTGCTCCGGTTTGACTTTCCAACAGCTTTACTATCAATCTCCCAACTTGGAGAGACAGCCCCTTTAAGCTCCTGGTTCACACAGGTTGCCCATTTGGCAGAGGAGGAAAGGGAAGAGGGAGAACCAATGAGAGAGTAGCTGTTAGGCATTTGGATGGGCACATGTCACTCTAATTTCCCGGCAGGAAGAAGAATTCACCAAAGTCTCAGCCACCCACCGGGAACCAGTATAGGTCCTGAACCAAATGTTTGGACTTGCGTTCAGCTCACAAAAAACGAGTTGAAAAATGGAGCTCAGGGGCACAGCAATTCACAAACTGGCAGAGTAATCAAGGCCAACTATCGTCCAAAAATCTGTTGAGGGAAGGCAACGAGGCGGACTTGAATGCGAGGCAGAATAGCAGGAAACAGATTTCAAGAGATACGTTAGAATCGCCTGTAAAGCACAGGAAGAGGGGCACAACTTCGACAATGATGCACTGGGCCAAAAAGGGCGTATGCGTTTTCTCCTGAATATATTCAGGAGAAAACGCATACGCCCTTTTTGGCCAAGCAAGCAAGCGGGCAATGCAAATCTGCACTACAAAGAAGTATCACTTCCCACCGGTCAAAAGGGACATCCACAAAATGTGTAAAAACCAGAAAGGCAAGACAGGCCCTGGAGAACAGGGAGCCTTGTTATGCTGATGGGCGGGATGTAAGTTGCCAACTGCCTCACTGGAGGAGTGCATTGTGTTCCCTAAAACAAGTAAACAACAGAGCTACAGAGCCAAGGGCACTTCCAGTCTAGGGAATATACCTTGGGAAAACTGAAAATCCATAAGGCAGAGCCACCCCCAAATTGAGGGCTGCACTGCTTACAAGAACCTCAACCTGGGTACACCTGAAATATCCCAGGAAATATAAAAATGGTTCCAAACATTGTGGAAATTACGTACGATGGAATATCCCTCAGCCACGAAATCAATGTCATAAGACCAGTAGCAGCAAAATGAGTGGATTGAGGTACGATGATTCTAAGGGAAAGAAGTCACACAGGAAAAGAAACTTATCATAAGATATCACTTAGGAAGATCCTGTAAACATGGCTACACATGAACTGAGTTAGGAAAGAGAACAGAGTCTCACATTTAGAAAACACTCTTATGCCTGCTTAAGGGGGAAGGAGAGGTGGGGTGATGCATCAAACCAGAGTTTGATATAAGCACAGGTACTGTTCCAAAAACCAACTATGGAATAGACAAGACGTACACTTTCCTCAGTGAAAGGGACTCAAAACCCCATATTTCCCGCAGAGGAATAGATCTGACTAGTAAGAATCTTAAAACCTATGTATTGATATGTCTCCGTAAGGGAATCAAGTGTGTCTAGACTGGCATAAACATGGCAGCGAGAATCAGCTCAAACCCACTCTAAAAAGGAATTTCAAAAACAGAACAAAGAAACAGGGAAATTCTTTACAATTCCTTCAGGGTCTCTGATGCAACCTGGAATGACCCTATCTACGATGACAGCTGGATGTGGCATGAGGCTGGACACTTGGGACTGAGAGGATTGGTGAGATTGGGTGAGCAAATGCAGACCCTTTAAAGCAATAATGCATGGCAACCATTCCATGGGTCCCACCTCTCCAGGTTGAAGGGAATATTACTACAGCTATAACATGTACGGGAAACCTAGAGAATGGACACACTGTGAATACGAAAGGTTTCTAAAACTCAACGAAGAGTCCCTCTCCTGGTGCTCCGGTTTGACGTTCCAACAGCTTTACTATCAATCTCCCAACTTGGAGAGACAGCCCCTTTAAGCTCCTGGTTCACACAGGTTGCCCATTTGGCAGAGGAGGAAAGGGAAGAGGGAGAACCAATGAGAGAGTAGCTGTTAGGCATTTGGATGGGCACATGTCACTCTAATTTCCCGGCAGGAAGAAGAATTCACCAAAGTCTCAGCCACCCACCGGGAACCAGTATAGGTCCTGAACCAAATGTTTGGACTTGCGTTCAGCTCACAAAAAACGAGTTGAAAAATGGAGCTCAGGGGCACAGCAATTCACAAACTGGCAGAGTAATCAAGGCCAACTATCGTCCAAAAATCTGTTGAGGGAAGGCAACGAGGCGGACTTGAATGCGAGGCAGAATAGCAGGAAACAGATTTCAAGAGGTACGTTAGAATCGCCTGTAAAGCACAGGAAGAGGGGCACAACTTCGACAATGATGCACTTGGCCAAAAAGGGCGTATGCGTTTTCTCCTGAATATATTCAGGAGAAAACGCATACGCCCTTTTTGGCCAAGCAAGCAAGCGGGCAATGCAAATCTGCACCTCAAAGAAGTATCACTTCCCACCGGTCAAAAGGGACATCCACAAAATGTGTAAAAACCAGAAAGGCAAGACAGGCCCTGGAGAACAGGGAGCCTTGTTATGCTGATGGGCGGGATGTAAGTTGCCAACTGCCTCACTGGAGGAGTGCATTGTGTTCCCTAAAACAAGTAAACAACAGAGCTACAGAGCCAAGGGCACTTCCAGTCTAGGGAATATACCTTGGGAAAACTGAAAATCCATAAGACAGAGCCACCCCCAAATTGAGGGCTGCACTGCTTACAAGAACCTCAACCTGGGTACACCTGAAATATCCCAGGAAATATAAAAATGGTCCCAAACATTGTGGAACTTACGTACGATGGAATATCCCTCAGCCACGAAATCAATGTCATAAGACCAGTAGCAGCAAAATGAGTGGATTCAGGTACGATGATTCTAAGGGAAAGAAGTCACACAGGAAAAGAAACTTATCATAAGATATCACTTAGGAAGATCCTGTAAACATGGCTACACATGAACTGAGTTAGCAAAGAGAACAGAGTCTCACATTTAGAAAACACTCTTATGCCTGCTTAAGGGGGAAGGAGAGGTGGGGTGATGCATCAAACCAGAGTTTGATATAAGCACAGGTACTGTTCCAAAAACCAACTATGGAATAGACAAGACCTACACCTTCCTCAGTGAAAGGGACTCAAAACCCCATATTTCCCGCAGAGGAATAGATCTGACTAGTAAGAATCTTAAACCCTATGTATTGATATGTCTCCGTAAGGGAATCAAGTGTGTCTAGACTGGCATAAACATGGCAGCGAGAATCAGCTCAAACCCACTCTAAAAAGGAATTTCAAAAACAGAACAAAGAAACAGGGAAATTCTTTACAATTCCTTCAGGGTCTCTGATGCAACCTGGAATGACCCTATCTACGATGACAGCTGGATGTGGCATGAGGCTGGACACTTGGGACTGAGAGGATTGGTGAGATTGGGTGAGCAAATGCAGACCCTTTAAAGCAATAATGCATGGCAACCATTCCATGGGTCCCACCTCTCCAGGTTGAAGGGAATATTACTACAGCTATAACATGTACGGGAAACCTAGAGAATGGACACACTGTGAATACGAAAGGTTTCTAAAACTCAACGAAGAGTCCCTCTCCTGGTGCTCCGGTTTGACTTTCCAACAGCTTTACTATCAATCTCCCAACTTGGAGAGACAGCCCCTTTAAGCTCCTGGTTCACACAGGTTGCCCATTTGGCAGAGGAGGAAAGGGAAGAGGGAGAACCAATGAGAGAGTAGCTGTTAGGCATTTGGATGGGCACATGTCACTCTAATTTCCCGGCAGGAAGAAGAATTCACCAAAGTCTCAGCCACCCACCGGGAACCAGTATAGGTCCTGAACCAAATGTTTGGACTTGCGTTCAGCTCACAAAAAACGAGTTGAAAAATGGAGCTCAGGGGCACAGCAATTCACAAACTGGCAGAGTAATCAAGGCCAACTATCGTCCAAAAATCTGTTGAGGGAAGGCAACGAGGCGGACTTGAATGCGAGGCAGAATAGCAGGAAACAGATTTCAAGAGGTACGTTAGAATCGCCTGTAAAGCACAGGAAGAGGGGCACAACTTCGACAATGATGCACTTGGCCAAAAAGGGCGTATGCGTTTTCTCCTGAATATATTCAGGAGAAAACGCATACGCCCTTTTTGGCCAAGCAAGCAAGCGGGCAATGCAAATCTGCACCTCAAAGAAGTATCACTTCCCACCGGTCAAAAGGGACATCCACAAAATGTGTAAAAACCAGAAAGGCAAGACAGGCCCTGGAGAACAGGGAGCCTTGTTATGCTGATGGGTGGGATGTAAGTTGCCAACTGCCTCACTGGAGGAGTGCATTGTGTTCCCTAAAACAAGTAAACAACAGAGCTACAGAGCCAAGGGCACTTCCAGTCTAGGGAATATACCTTGGGAAAACTGAAAATCCATAAGACAGAGCCACCCCCAAATTGAGGGCTGCACTGCTTACAAGAACCTCAACCTGGGTACACCTGAAATATCCCAGGAAATATAAAAATGGTTCCAAACATTGTGGAACTTACGTACGATGGAATATCCCTCAGCCACGAAATCAATGTCATAAGACCAGTAGCAGCAAAATGAGTGGATTCAGGTACGATGATTCTAAGGGAAAGAAGTCACACAGGAAAAGAAACTTATCATAAGATATCACTTAGGAAGATCCTGTAAACATGGCTACACATGAACTGAGTTAGGAAAGAGAACAGAGTCTCACATTTAGAAAACACTCTTATGCCTGCTTAAGGGGGAAGGAGAGGTGGGGTGATGCATCAAACCAGAGTTTGATATAAGCACAGGTACTGTTCCAAAAACCAACTATGGAATAGACAAGACGTACACCTTCCTCAGTGAAAGGGACTCAAAACCCCATATTTCCCGCAGAGGAATAGATCTGACTAGTAAGAATCTTAAAACCTATGTATTGATATGTCTCCGTAAGGGAATCGAGTGTGTCTAGACTGGCATAAACATGGCAGCGAGAATCAGCTCAAACCCACTCTAAAAAGGAATTTCAAAAACAGAACAAAGAAACAGGGAAATTCTTTACAATTCCTTCAGGGTCTCTGATGCAACCTGGAATGACCCTATCTACGATGACAGCTGGATGTGGCATGAGGCTGGACACTTGGGACTGAGAGGATTGGTGAGATTGGGTGAGCAAATGCAGACCCTTTAAAGCAATAATGCATGGCAACCATTCCATGGGTCCCACCTCTCCAGGTTGAAGGGAATATTACTACAGCTATAACATGTACGGGAGACCTAGAGAATGGACACACTGTGAATACGAAAGGTTTCTAAAACTCAACGAAGAGTCCCTCTCCTGGTGCTCCGGTTTGACGTTCCAACAGCTTTACTATCAATCTCCCAACTTGGAGAGACAGCCCCTTTAAGCTCCTGGTTCACACAGGTTGCCCATTTGGCAGAGGAGGAAAGGGAAGAGGGAGAACCAATGAGAGAGTAGCTGTTAGGCATTTGGATGGGCACATGTCACTCTAATTTCCCGGCAGGAAGAAGAATTCACCAAAGTCTCAGCCACCCACCGGGAACCAGTATAGGTCCTGAACCAAATGTTTGGACTTGCGTTCAGCTCACAAAAAACGAGTTGAAAAATGGAGCTCAGGGGCACAGCAATTCACAAACTGGCAGAGTAATCAAGGCCAACTATCGTCCAAAAATCTGTTGAGGGAAGGCAACGAGGCGGACTTGAATGCGAGGCAGAATAGCAGGAAACAGATTTCAAGAGGTACGTTAGAATCGCCTGTAAAGCACAGGAAGAGGGGCACAACTTCGACAATGATGCACTTGGCCAAAAAGGGCGTATGTGTTTTCTCCTGAATATATTCAGGAGAAAACGCATACGCCCTTTTTGGCCAAGCAAGCAAGCGGGCAATGCAAATCTGCACCTCAAAGAAGTATCACTTCCCACCGGTCAAAAGGGACATCCACAAAATGTGTAAAAACCAGAAAGGCAAGACAGGCCCTGGAGAACAGGGAGCCTTGTTATGCTGATGGGCGGGATGTAAGTTGCCAACTGCCTCACTGGAGGAGTGCATTGTGTTCCCTAAAACAAGTAAACAACAGAGCTACAGAGCCAAGGGCACTTCCAGTCTAGGGAATATACCTTGGGAAAACTGAAAATCCATAAGGCAGAGCCACCCCCAAATTGAGGGCTGCACTGCTTACAAGAACCTCAACCTGGGTACACCTGAAATATCCCAGGAAATATAAAAATGGTTCCAAACATTGTGGAAATTACGTACGATGGAATATCCCTCAGCCACGAAATCAATGTCATAAGACCAGTAGCAGCAAAATGAGTGGATTGAGGTACGATGATTCTAAGGGAAAGAAGTCACACAGGAAAAGAAACTTATCATAAGATATCACTTAGGAAGATCCTGTAAACATGGCTACACATGAACTGAGTTAGGAAAGAGAACAGAGTCTCACATTTAGAAAACACTCTTATGCCTGCTTAAGGGGGAAGGAGAGGTGGGGTGATGCATCAAACCAGAGTTTGATATAAGCACAGGTACTGTTCCAAAAACCAACTATGGAATAGACAAGACGTACACTTTCCTCAGTGAAAGGGACTCAAAACCCCATATTTCCCGCAGAGGAATAGATCTGACTAGTAAGAATCTTAAAACCTATGTATTGATATGTCTCCGTAAGGGAATCAAGTGTGTCTAGACTGGCATAAACATGGCAGCGAGAATCAGCTCAAACCCACTCTAAAAAGGAATTTCAAAAACAGAACAAAGAAACAGGGAAATTCTTTACAATTCCTTCAGGGTCTCTGATGCAACCTGGAATGACCCTATCTACGATGACAGCTGGATGTGGCATGAGGCTGGACACTTGGGACTGAGAGGATTGGTGAGATTGGGTGAGCAAATGCAGACCCTTTAAAGCAATAATGCATGGCAACCATTCCATGGGTCCCACCTCTCCAGGTTGAAGGGAATATTACTACAGCTATAACATGTACGGGAAACCTAGAGAATGGACACACTGTGAATACGAAAGGTTTCTAAAACTCAACGAAGAGTCCCTCTCCTGGTGCTCCGGTTTGACGTTCCAACAGCTTTACTATCAATCTCCCAACTTGGAGAGACAGCCCCTTTAAGCTCCTGGTTCACACAGGTTGCCCATTTGGCAGAGGAGGAAAGGGAAGAGGGAGAACCAATGAGAGAGTAGCTGTTAGGCATTTGGATGGGCACATGTCACTCTAATTTCCCGGCAGGAAGAAGAATTCACCAAAGTCTCAGCCACCCACCGGGAACCAGTATAGGTCCTGAACCAAATGTTTGGACTTGCGTTCAGCTCACAAAAAACGAGTTGAAAAATGGAGCTCAGGGGCACAGCAATTCACAAACTGGCAGAGTAATCAAGGCCAACTATCGTCCAAAAATCTGTTGAGGGAAGGCAACGAGGCGGACTTGAATGCGAGGCAGAATAGCAGGAAACAGATTTCAAGAGGTACGTTAGAATCGCCTGTAAAGCACAGGAAGAGGGGCACAACTTCGACAATGATGCACTTGGCCAAAAAGGGCGTATGCGTTTTCTCCTGAATATATTCAGGAGAAAACGCATACGCCCTTTTTGGCCAAGCAAGCAAGCGGGCAATGCAAATCTGCACCTCAAAGAAGTATCACTTCCCACCGGTCAAAAGGGACATCCACAAAATGTGTAAAAACCAGAAAGGCAAGACAGGCCCTGGAGAACAGGGAGCCTTGTTATGCTGATGGGCGGGATGTAAGTTGCCAACTGCCTCACTGGAGGAGTGCATTGTGTTCCCTAAAACAAGTAAACAACAGAGCTACAGAGCCAAGGGCACTTCCAGTCTAGGGAATATACCTTGGGAAAACTGAAAATCCATAAGACAGAGCCACCCCCAAATTGAGGGCTGCACTGCTTACAAGAACCTCAACCTGGGTACACCTGAAATATCCCAGGAAATATAAAAATGGTCCCAAACATTGTGGAACTTACGTACGATGGAATATCCCTCAGCCACGAAATCAATGTCATAAGACCAGTAGCAGCAAAATGAGTGGATTCAGGTACGATGATTCTAAGGGAAAGAAGTCACACAGGAAAAGAAACTTATCATAAGATATCACTTAGGAAGATCCTGTAAACATGGCTACACATGAACTGAGTTAGCAAAGAGAACAGAGTCTCACATTTAGAAAACACTCTTATGCCTGCTTAAGGGGGAAGGAGAGGTGGGGTGATGCATCAAACCAGAGTTTGATATAAGCACAGGTACTGTTCCAAAAACCAACTATGGAATAGACAAGACCTACACCTTCCTCAGTGAAAGGGACTCAAAACCCCATATTTCCCGCAGAGGAATAGATCTGACTAGTAAGAATCTTAAACCCTATGTATTGATATGTCTCCGTAAGGGAATCAAGTGTGTCTAGACTGGCATAAACATGGCAGCGAGAATCAGCTCAAACCCACTCTAAAAAGGAATTTCAAAAACAGAACAAAGAAACAGGGAAATTCTTTACAATTCCTTCAGGGTCTCTGATGCAACCTGGAATGACCCTATCTACGATGACAGCTGGATGTGGCATGAGGCTGGACACTTGGGACTGAGAGGATTGGTGAGATTGGGTGAGCAAATGCAGACCCTTTAAAGCAATAATGCATGGCAACCATTCCATGGGTCCCACCTCTCCAGGTTGAAGGGAATATTACTACAGCTATAACATGTACGGGAAACCTAGAGAATGGACACACTGTGAATACGAAAGGTTTCTAAAACTCAACGAAGAGTCCCTCTCCTGGTGCTCCGGTTTGACTTTCCAACAGCTTTACTATCAATCTCCCAACTTGGAGAGACAGCCCCTTTAAGCTCCTGGTTCACACAGGTTGCCCATTTGGCAGAGGAGGAAAGGGAAGAGGGAGAACCAATGAGAGAGTAGCTGTTAGGCATTTGGATGGGCACATGTCACTCTAATTTCCCGGCAGGAAGAAGAATTCACCAAAGTCTCAGCCAGCCACCGGGAACCAGTATAGGTCCTGAACCAAATGTTTGGACTTGCGTTCAGCTCACAAAAAACGAGTTGAAAAATGGAGCTCAGGGGCACAGCAATTCACAAACTGGCAGAGTAATCAAGGCCAACTATCGTCCAAAAATCTGTTGAGGGAAGGCAACGAGGCGGACTTGAATGCGAGGCAGAATAGCAGGAAACAGATTTCAAGAGGTACGTTAGAATCGCCTGTAAAGCACAGGAAGAGGGGCACAACTTCGACAATGATGCACTTGGCCAAAAAGGGCGTATGCGTTTTCTCCTGAATATATTCAGGAGAAAACGCATACGCCCTTTTTGGCCAAGCAAGCAAGCGGGCAATGCAAATCTGCACCTCAAAGAAGTATCACTTCCCACCGGTCAAAAGGGACATCCACAAAATGTGTAAAAACCAGAAAGGCAAGACAGGCCCTGGAGAACAGGGAGCCTTTTTATGCTGATGGGTGGGATGTAAGTTGCCAACTGCCTCACTGGAGGAGTGCATTGTGTTCCCTAATACAAGTAAACAACAGAGCTACAGAGCCAAGGGCACTTCCAGTCTAGGGAATATACCTTGGGAAAACTGAAAATCCATAAGACAGAGCCACCCCCAAATTGAGGGCTGCACTGCTTACAAGAACCTCAACCTGGGTACACCTGAAATATCCCAGGAAATATAAAAATGGTTCCAAACATTGTGGAACTTACGTACGATGGAATATCCCTCAGCCACGAAATCAATGTCATAAGACCAGTAGCAGCAAAATGAGTGGATTCAGGTACGATGATTCTAAGGGAAAGAAGTCACACAGGAAAAGAAACTTATCATAAGATATCACTTAGGAAGATCCTGTAAACATGGCTACACATGAACTGAGTTAGGAAAGAGAACAGAGTCTCACATTTAGAAAACACTCTTATGCCTGCTTAAGGGGGAAGGAGAGGTGGGGTGATGCATCAAACCAGAGTTTGATATAAGCACAGGTACTGTTCCAAAAACCAACTATGGAATAGACAAGACGTACACCTTCCTCAGTGAAAGGGACTCAAAACCCCATATTTCCCGCAGAGGAATAGATCTGACTAGTAAGAATCTTAAAACCTATGTATTGATATGTCTCCGTAAGGGAATCGAGTGTGTCTAGACTGGCATAAACATGGCAGCGAGAATCAGCTCAAACCCACTCTAAAAAGGAATTTCAAAAACAGAACAAAGAAACAGGGAAATTCTTTACAATTCCTTCAGGGTCTCTGATGCAACCTGGAATGACCCTATCTACGATGACAGCTGGATGTGGCATGAGGCTGGACACTTGGGACTGAGAGGATTGGTGAGATTGGGTGAGCAAATGCAGACCCTTTAAAGCAATAATGCATGGCAACCATTCCATGGGTCCCACCTCTCCAGGTTGAAGGGAATATTACTACAGCTATAACATGTACGGGAGACCTAGAGAATGGACACACTGTGAATACGAAAGGTTTCTAAAACTCAACGAAGAGTCCCTCTCCTGGTGCTCCGGTTTGACGTTCCAACAGCTTTACTATCAATCTCCCAACTTGGAGAGACAGCCCCTTTAAGCTCCTGGTTCACACAGGTTGCCCATTTGGCAGAGGAGGAAAGGGAAGAGGGAGAACCAATGAGAGAGTAGCTGTTAGGCATTTGGATGGGCACATGTCACTCTAATTTCCCGGCAGGAAGAAGAATTCACCAAAGTCTCAGCCACCCACCGGGAACCAGTATAGGTCCTGAACCAAATGTTTGGACTTGCGTTCAGCTCACAAAAAACGAGTTGAAAAATGGAGCTCAGGGGCACAGCAATTCACAAACTGGCAGAGTAATCAAGGCCAACTATCGTCCAAAAATCTGTTGAGGGAAGGCAACGAGGCGGACTTGAATGCGAGGCAGAATAGCAGGAAACAGATTTCAAGAGGTACGTTAGAATCGCCTGTAAAGCACAGGAAGAGGGGCACAACTTCGACAATGATGCACTTGGCCAAAAAGGGCGTATGTGTTTTCTCCTGAATATATTCAGGAGAAAACGCATACGCCCTTTTTGGCCAAGCAAGCAAGCGGGCAATGCAAATCTGCACCTCAAAGAAGTATCACTTCCCACCGGTCAAAAGGGACATCCACAAAATGTGTAAAAACCAGAAAGGCAAGACAGGCCCTGGAGAACAGGGAGCCTTGTTATGCTGATGGGCGGGATGTAAGTTGCCAACTGCCTCACTGGAGGAGTGCATTGTGTTCCCTAAAACAAGTAAACAACAGAGCTACAGAGCCAAGGGCACTTCCAGTCTAGGGAATATACCTTGGGAAAACTGAAAATCCATAAGACAGAGCCACCCCCAAATTGAGGGCTGCACTGCTTACAAGAACCTCAACCTGGGTACACCTGAAATATCCCAGGAAATATAAAAATGGTTCCAAACATTGTGGAACTTACGTACGATGGAATATCCCTCAGCCACGAAATCAATGTCATAAGACCAGTAGCAGCAAAATGAGTGGATTCAGGTACGATGATTCTAAGGGAAAGAAGTCACACAGGAAAAGAAACTTATCATAAGATATCAATTAGGAAGATCCTGTAAACATGGCTACACATGAACTGAGTTAGCAAAGAGAACAGAGTCTCACATTTAGAAAACACTCTTATGCCTGCTAAAGGGGGAAGGAGAGGTGGGGTGATGCATCAAACCAGAGTTTGATATAAGCACAGGAACCGTTCCAAAATCCAACTATGGAATAGACAAGACCTACACCTTCCTCAGTGAAAGGGACTCAAAACCCCATATTTCCCACAGAGGAATAGATCTGACCAGTAAGAATCTTAAAACCTATGTATTGATATGTCTCCGTAAGGGAATCAAGTGTGACAAGACTGGCATAAACATGGCAGCAAGAATCAGCTCAAACCCACTCTAAAAAGGAATTTCAAAAACAAAACAAAGAAACAGGGAAATTCTTTACAATTCCTTCAGGGTCTCTGATGAAACCTGGAATGACCCTATCTACAATGACAGCTGGATGTGGCATGAGGCTGGACACTTGGGACTGAGAGGATTGGTGAGATTGGGTGAGCAAATGCAGACCCTTTAAAGCAATAATGCATGGCACCCATTCCATGGGTCCCAACTCTCCAGGTGGAAGGGAATGTTACTACAGCTATAACATGTACGGGAAACCTAGAGAATGGACACACTGTGAATAGGAAAGGTTTCTAAAACTCAACGAAGTGTCCCTCTCCTGGTGCTGTGGTTTGACTTTCCAACTGCTTTCCTATCAATCTCCCAACTTGGAGAGACAGCCCCTTTAAGCTCCTGGTTCGCACAGGTTGCCAATCTGGCAGAGGATGAAAGGGAAGAGGGAGAACCAATGAGAGATTAGCTGTTAGGCATTTGGATGGGCACATGTCACTCTAATTTCCCGGCAGGAAGAAGAATTAACCAAAGTCTCAGCCACCCACCGGGAACCAGTATAGGTCCTGAACCAAAAGTTTGGACTTGCGTTCAGCTCACAAAAAGCGAGTTGAAAAATGGAGCTCAGGGGCACAGCAATTCACAAACTGGCAGAGTAATCAAGGCCAACTATCGTCCAAAAATCTGTTGAGGGAAGGCAACGAGGCGGACTTGAAAGCGAGGCAGAATAGCAGGAAACAGATTTCAAGAGGTACTTTGGAATCGCCTGTAAAGCACAGGAAGAGGGGCACAACTTCGACAATGATGCACTTGGCCAAAAAGGGCGTATGCGTTTTCTCCTGAATATATTCAGGAGAAAACGCATACGCCCTTTTTGGCCAAGCAAGCAAGCGGGCAATGCAAATCAGCACTACAAAGAAGTATCACTTCCCACCGGTCAAAAGGGACATCCACAAAATGTGTAAAAACCAGAAAGGCAAGACAGGCCCTGGAGAACAGGGAGCCTTGTTATGCTGATGGGCGGGATGTAAGTTGCCAACTGCCTCCCTGGAGGAGTGCATTGTGTTCCCTAAAACAAGTAAACAACAGAGCTACAGAGCCAATGGCACGTCCAGTCTAGGGAATATACATTGGGAAAACTGAAAATCCATAAGACAGAGCCACCCCCAAATTGAGGGCTGCACTGCTTACAGGAACCTCAACGTGGGTACACCTGAAATATCCCAGGAAATATAAAAATGGTTCCACACATCGTGGAACTTACGCACGATGGAATATCCCTCAGCCATGAAATCAATGTCATAAGACCAGTAGCAGCAAAATGAGTGGATTCAGGTACGATGATTCTAAGTGAAAGAAGTCACACAGGAAAAGAAACTTATCATAAGATATCACTTAGGAAGATCCTGTAAACATGGCTAAACATGACCTGAGTTAGGCAAGAGAACAGAGTCTCACATTTAGAAAACACTCTTATGCCTGCTTAAGGGGGAAGGAGAGGTGGGGTGATGCATCAAACCAGAGTTTGATATAAGCACAGGTACCGTTCCAAAAACCAACTATGGAATAGACAAGACCTACACCTTCCTCAGTGAAAGGGACTCAAAACCCCATATTTCCCGCAGAGGAATAGATCTGACTAGTAAGAATCTTAAAACCTATGTATTGATATGTGTCCGTAAGGGAATCAAGTGTGTCTAGACTGGCATAAACATGGCAGCGAGAATCAGCTCAAACCCACTCTAAAAAGGAATTTCAAAAACAGAACAAAGAAACAGGGAAATTCTTTACAATTCCTTCAGGGTCTCTGATGCAACCTGGAATGACCCTATCTACAATGACAGCTGGATGTAGCATAAGGCTGGACACTTGGGACTGAGAGGATTGGTGAGATTGGGTGAGCAAATGCAGACCCTTTAAAGCAATAATGCATGGCAACCATTCCATGGGTCCCAACTCTCCAGGTTGAAGGGAATATTACTACAGCTATAACATGTACGGGAAACCTAGAGAATGGACACACTGTGAATACGAAAGGTTTCTAAAACTCAACGAAGAGTCCCTCTCCTGGTGCTGCGGTTTGACATTCCAACTGCTTTCCTATCAATCTCCCAACTTGGAGAGACAGCCCCTTTAAGCTCCTGGTTCACACAGGTTGCCCATTTGGCAGAGGATGAAAGGGAAGAGGGAGAACCAATGAGAGAGTAGCTGTTAGGCATTTGGATGGGCACATGTCACTCTAACTTCCCGGCAGGAAGAAGAATTAACCAAAGTCTCAGCCACCCACCGGGAACCAGTATAGGTCCTGAACCAAAAGTTTGGACTTGCGTTTAGCTCACAAAAAGCGAGTTGAAAAATGGAGCTCAGGGGCACAGCAATTCACAAACTGGCAGAGTAATCAAGGCCAACTATCGTCCAAAAATCTGTTGAGGGAAGGCAACGAGGCGGACTTGAATGCGAGGCAGAATAGCAGGAAACAGATTTCAAGAGGTACGTTGGAATCGCCTGTAAAGCACAGGAAGAGGGGCACAACTTCGACAATGATGCACTTGGCCAAAAAGGGCGTATGCGTTTTCTCCTGAATATATTCAGGAGAAAACGCATACGCCCTTTTTGGCCAAGCAAGCAAGCGGGCAATGCAAATCTGCACTACAAAGAAGTATCACTTCCCACCGGTCAAAAGGGACATCCACAAAATGTGTAAAAACCAGAAAGGCAAGACAGGCCCTGGAGAACAGGGAGCCTTGTTATGCTGATGGGCGGGATGTAAGCTGCAAACTGCCTCCCTGAAGGAGTGCATTGTGTTCCCTAAAACAAGTAAACAACAGAGCTACAGAGCCAAGGGCACTTCCAGTCTAGGGAATATACCTTGGGAAAACTGAAGATCCATAAGACACAGCCACCCCCAAATTGAGGGCTGCACTGCTTACAAGAACCTCAACCTGGGTACACCTGAAATATCCCAGGAAATATAAAAATGGTTCAAAACATTGTGGAAATTACGTACGATGGAATATCCCTCAGCCACGAAATCAATGTCATAAGACCAGTAGCAGCAAAATGAGTGGATTCAGGTACGATGATTCTAAGGGAAAGAAGTCACACAGAAAAAGAAACTTATCATAAGATATCAATTAGGAAGATCCTGTAAACATGGCTACACATGAACTGAGTTAGCAAAGAGAACAGAGTCTCACATTTAGAAAACACTCTTATGCCTGCTAAAGGGGGAAGGAGAGGTGGGGTGATGCATCAAACCAGAGTTTGATATAAGCACAGGAAACGTTCCAAAATCCAACTATGGAATAGACAAGACCTACACCTTCCTCAGTGAAAGGGACTCAAAACCCCATATTTCCCACAGAGGAATAGATCTGACCAGTAAGAATCTTAAAACCTATGTATTGATATGTCTCCGTAAGGGAATCAAGTGTGACAAGACTGGCATAAACATGGCAGCGAGAATCAGCT
This sequence comes from Mesoplodon mirus, assembly GCF_964341445.2. NCBI lineage: Eukaryota > Metazoa > Chordata > Mammalia > Artiodactyla > Ziphiidae > Mesoplodon > Mesoplodon mirus. Next base: position 1,194,681 of record NW_028295683.1, on the reverse strand, counting down.
CAAACCCACTCTAAAAAGGAATTTCAAAAACAAAACAAAGAAACAGGGAAATTCTTTACAATTCCTTCAGGGTCTCTGATGAAACCTGGAATGACCCTATCTACAATGACAGCTGGATGTGGCATGAGGCTGGACACTTGGGACTGAGAGGATTGGTGAGATTGGGTGAGCAAATGCAGACCCTTTAAAGCAATAATGCATGGCACCCATTCCATGGGTCCCAACTCTCCAGGTGGAAGGGAATGTTACTACAGCTATAACATGTACGGGAAACCTAGAGAATGGACACACTGTGAATAGGAAAGGTTTCTAAAACTCAACGAAGTGTCCCTCTCCTGCTGCTGTGGTTTGACTTTCCAACTGCTTTCCTATCAATCTCCCAACTTGGAGAGACAGCCCCTTTAAGCTCCTGGTTCGCACAGGTTGCCAATCTGGCAGAGGATGAAAGGGAAGAGGGAGAACCAATGAGAGATTAGCTGTTAGGCATTTGGATGGGCACATGTCACTCTAATTTCCCGGCAGGAAGAAGAATTAACCAAAGTCTCAGCCACCCACCGGGAACCAGTATAGGTCCTGAACCAAAAGTTTGGACTTGCGTTCAGCTCACAAAAAGCGAGTTGAAAAATGGAGCTCAGGGGCACAGCAATTCACAAACTGGCAGAGTAATCAAGGCCAACTATCGTCCAAAAATCTGTTGAGGGAAGGCAACGAGGCGGACTTGAAAGCGAGGCAGAATAGCAGGAAACAGATTTCAAGAGGTACTTTGGAATCGCCTGTAAAGCACAGGAAGAGGGGCACAACTTCGACAATGATGCACTTGGCCAAAAAGGGCGTATGCGTTTTCTCCTGAATATATTCAGGAGAAAACGCATACGCCCTTTTTGGCCAAGCAAGCAAGCGGGCAATGCAAATCAGCACTACAAAGAAGTATCACTTCCCACCGGTCAAAAGGGACATCCACAAAATGTGTAAAAACCAGAAAGGCAAGACAGGCCCTGGAGAACAGGGAGCCTTGTTATGCTGATGGGCGGGATGTAAGTTGCCAACTGCCTCCCTGGAGGAGTGCATTGTGTTCCCTAAAACAAGTAAACAACAGAGCTACAGAGCCAATGGCACGTCCAGTCTAGGGAATATACATTGGGAAAACTGAAAATCCATAAGACAGAGCCACCCCCAAATTGAGGGCTGCACTGCTTACAGGAACCTCAACGTGGGTACACCTGAAATATCCCAGGAAATATAAAAATGGTTCCACACATCGTGGAACTTACGCACGATGGAATATCCCTCAGCCATGAAATCAATGTCATAAGACCAGTAGCAGCAAAATGAGTGGATTCAGGTACGATGATTCTAAGTGAAAGAACTCACACAGGAAAAGAAACTTATCATAAGATATCACTTAGGAAGATCCTGTAAACATGGCTAAACATGACCTGAGTTAGGCAAGAGAACAGAGTCTCACATTTAGAAAACACTCTTATGCCTGCTTAAGGGGGAAGGAGAGGTGGGGTGATGCATCAAACCAGAGTTTGATATAAGCACAGGTACCGTTCCAAAAACCAACTATGGAATAGACAAGACCTACACCTTCCTCAGTGAAAGGGACTCAAAACCCCATATTTCCCGCAGAGGAATAGATCTGACTAGTAAGAATCTTAAAACCTATGTATTGATATGTGTCCGTAAGGGAATCAAGTGTGTCTAGACTGGCATAAACATGGCAGCGAGAATCAGCTCAAACCCACTCTAAAAAGGAATTTCAAAAACAGAACAAAGAAACAGGGAAATTCTTTACAATTCCTTCAGGGTCTCTGATGCAACCTGGAATGACCCTATCTACAATGACAGCTGGATGTGGCATAAGGCTGGACACTTGGGACTGAGAGGATTGGTGAGATTGGGTGAGCAAATGCAGACCCTTTAAAGCAATAATGCATGGCAACCATTCCATGGGTCCCAACTCTCCAGGTTGAAGGGAATATTACTACAGCTATAACATGTACGGGAAACCTAGAGAATGGACACACTGTGAATACGAAAGGTTTCTAAAACTCAACGAAGAGTCCCTCTCCTGCTGCTCCGGTTTGACTTTCCAACAGCTTTATTATCAATCTCCCAACTTGGAGAGACAGCCCCTTTAAGCTCCTGGTTCACACAGGTTGCCCATTTGGCAGAGGAGTAAAGGGAAGAGGGAGAACCAATGAGAGAGTAGCTGTTAGGCATTTGGATGGGCACATGTCACTCTAATTTCCCAGCAGGAAGAAGAATTCACCAAAGTCTCAGCCACGCACCGGGAACCAGTATAGGTCCTGAACCAAAAGTTTGGACTTGCGTTCAGCTCAAAAGAAACGAGTTGAAAAATGGAGCTCAGGGGCACAGCAATTCACAAACTGGCAGAGTAATCTAGGCCAACTATCGTCCAAAAATCTGTTGAGGGAAGGCAACGAGGCGGACTTGAAAGCGAGGCAGAATAGCAGGAAACAGATTTCAAGAGGTACGTTGGAATCGCCTGTAAAGCACAGGAAGAGGGGCACAACTTCGACAATGATGCACTTGGCCAAAAAGGGCGTATGCGTTTTCTCCTGAATATATTCAGGAGAAAACTACAATGAGGTATCACCTCACACCTGTTAGAATTGGCATTATCAGAAAATCTACAAACAACCAATTCTGGGGAGGGTGTGGACAAAAGGAGCCCTCTTCCACTATTGGTGGGAATGTAAATTGATAGAGTCTCTATGGAGAACAGTATGGAGTTTCCTTAAAAAAACTAGAAATAGAATTACCATCTGATCCAGCAATCCCACTTCTGGGCATATACCCAGAGAAAACCGTATTTCAAAAAGGCACATACACCACAATGTTCGTTGAAGCACTATTTACAATAGCAAGGTAATGGAAGCAAACTAAATGCCCACAGACAGATGAATGGATAAAGATGTGGTACATATATAAAATGGAATATGACTCGGCCATAAAAAGGAATGAAACTGGGTCATTTGTAGAGACATCGATGGATCGAGAGACTGTCATACAGAATGAAGTAAGTCAGAAAGAGGAAAACAAATATTGTATATTAAAGCATATATGTGGAGCCTAAAAATGGTACGGATGAACTGGTTTGCAGGGAAGAAATAGATACACAGAGGTAGAGAACAAACATATGGACACCAAGTGTGGGAAGCCATGGGGTGGTGGTGGTGGGATGAGTTGGGAGATTGGGATTGACCTGTATACATGTATATGCATAAAATACATAACTAATAATAATGTGCTGTATAAAAACATAAATAAAATTAAATTTCAAAATTTTAAAAAATCAAATTTAAAAATAAATCAGAAAAAATTCTTCCCGTCACACAGATGTATTTATAGGAATGAATTATTTCCATGCTTATATTTATAAATACATAAAAGAGGAATAAAATCTAACTTGAACCAAAAAAGAAAAAAAAAATTGAACACACGAGTTATACAGAGGAAAACCCTATCACGGCACTTGCTCCAGCGGTAAACAATTCTGAAATTGGTCAGAGGTGGGGAACCATCTCCCATACAGCCAGCCACACACCCCCCACACAAGGAGCGTCCTCACTGCAAAGTTGGGGGATCGTGACGAGGCATCTGTGAGTAAACGTGAGCTGAGCCCCAGGCCAGCTGCTTCTGATCTGTTCCCACCCTTTCCAGGTAAAACACCTGAATATGTACAAGGGCTTGAAAGCCTAGAGGAAGGACCGTGGAGCCACACCAGCGACAGCACGCAGGCCAACTTGGTGCCTGCAGGCCAGCCAGCGTGATCCTGGACCCTGGCGCTCTTCCAGAAGCTTTCCATTGCCCTGCCTGAGATACCCCTCCTGTCCCGGCCCCCACTGCTTTTTTCCTTCCTCACCTCTGTCCGGAGAGAAATTCCAGCGGAAGGTATGGGTGACACATCCTCTTCTTTACAGGCGGCAGCCTGGCAACTCCTGCAGAAAGGCCAGCAGAACCCCACTCACACCGGGCCACCCACAAAGCTGTGGCCCCTCACTCCCTCCCACCAGCACAGCCCCGAGACTGCTGACGGGGCAGAGAATATGGAGTCAGGCACAGCTTCAGGGGCTATTGCTGCCTGGAGCTTTGTTTATATTGATCTCAACGAGGCACACCAGGGGAGGGCGGGCCGGCAGGGTAAGGCAGCCCATGTCAGCTAATCCACAACCCTCAGGGAATCACATTGTTGAAAATGGACCCCGCTAAGGCAGAAGAGAAGCCAAGGGAAAAAAGGACACAATGCCATTTGCAGCACCGTAGATGAGTCTAGAAGTAATCACGTGACTTGTAGTAAGTCAGAAAGTGAAAGACACATATCATATCATATCACTTATAGGTGTTACCTAAAAATGGATACCAGGGCAGATATTTCCACGGAGAAGGGCAATCACAGATTCATTAAACAAACTTATGGTTCACCAATGGAAAGGTGTGAGGGTTGGTTTCATTATAATATCAGGGTTAACAGACATATACAAACACAGGTGACATATATAATCACCAAAGACCTACAGAATACCAAGAGAGGACTACTCAACATTCTGTCATAACGTCCATGGGAAAAGGATCCCAAGAAGTACAGTCATCTGTATATGTGTAAAAGAACCACATCTTCCACACCTACAACAAGCCAAACATTGTAGTCAAACTTGCTGTAATAAAAAATAAAAAATTAAATTAAAAACACGAACAAGAAATAGTGAGACAAACGTGAGGGGCTTTCTCCTGGCACATTCCATTCTAAACTCCAATCTAGAACACCACTTCCACTGAGGCTCTCTTGCACTAGTAACCAGATTTGGTAAGGGTGAACTGCTGCCACCTTGTGGCCGTTTCACACAACAGCAGCTTTAATCCCAACGCTAATGGTCAGTTGATATTCAAAATCATTGCAGGCCTGTAAATGACACCTGCCCTGAAAACAAATCCTGGGGTCACATATCGACCAAAAATTTCAAAGGACGTCCATATTTCACAACGACCGTTTCAAAAGGCATATTTTACGCACATTAGTGTTCTGCTTCTTTTCCTTTCTTTCCTTTTTTGTTAAAAAACACGGGAATGGAAAAAGGCATCCCTCAGAATGGGCGAAAATCGTTGCAGACGAATCAATGGACAGAGGTTTAATCTCCAATATATATAAACAGCTCATGCAGCTTAATATTAAAAAAACAAACAACCCCAAAAAAATGGGCAGAAGATCTAAAGAGACGTTTCTTCAATGGAGTCACAGAGATGGCCAAGACGCACATGAAAAGCTGCTCAACAGCACTAATTATTTGAGAAATGCAAATCAAAACTACAATGAGGTATCACCTCACACCTGTTAGAATCGGCATCATCAGAAAATCTACAAACAACCAATTCTGGGGAGGGTGTGGACAAAAGGAGCCCTCTTCCACTATTGGAGGGCATGTAAATTGATACAGTCACTATGGAGAACAGTATGGAGTTTCCTTAAAAAAACTAGAAATAGAATTACCATCTGATCCAGCAATCCCACTTCTGGACATATACCCAGAGAAAAACGTATTTCAAAAAGGCACATTCACCACAATGTTCGTTGCAGCACTATTTACAATAGCCAGGTAATGGAAGCAACCTAAATGCCCACAGACAGATGAATGGATAAAGATGTGGTACATATATAAAATGGAATATGACTCGGCCATAAAAAGGAATGAAACTGGGTCATTTGTAGAGACATCGATGGATCGAGAGACTGTCATACAGAATGAAGTAAGTCAGAAAGAGGAAAACAAATATTGTATATTAATGCATATATGTGGAGCCTAAAAATGGTACAGATGAACTGGTTTGCAGGGAAGAAATAGAGACACAGAGGTAGAGAACAAACGTATGGACACCAAGTGTGGGAAGCCATGGGGTGGTGGTGGTGGGATGAGTTGGGAGTTTGGGATTGAGCTGTATACATGTATATACATAAAATACATAACTAATAATAACGTGCTGTATAAAAAAAATAAATTAAATTAAATTTCAAAATTTTAAAAAATAAAATTTAAAAATAAAACAGAAAAAATTCTTCCCATCACACAGATGTATTTATAGGAAAGAATTATTTCCATGCTTATATCTATAAATACATAAAAGGGGAATAAAATCTAACTTGAACCATAAAAGAAAAAAAAACCTGAACCCAGGAGTTATACAGAGGAAAACCCTATCAGGGCACTTGCTCCAGTGGTAAACAATTCTGAAATTGGTCAGAGGTGGGGAACCATCTCCCATACAGCCAGCAACCCAGCCCCCACGCAAGGAGCGTCCTCATTGCAAAGCTGGGGGACCGTGCCGAGGCATCTGTGAGTAAACGTGAGCTGAGCCCCAGGCCAGCTGCTGCTGAACTGTTCCCACCCTTTCCAGGTAAAACACCTGAATATGTACAAGGGCTTGAAAGCCTAGAGGAAGGACCGTGGAGCCACACCAGCCACAGCACGCAGGCCAACTTGGTGCCTGCAGGCCAGCCAGCGTGGTCCTGGCCCCGGGTGCTCTTCCAGAAGCTTCCCATTGCCCTGCCTGAGATACCCCTCCTGTCCCGGCCCCCACTGCTTTTTTCCTTCCTCACCTCTGTCCGGAGAGAAATTCCAGCGGAAGGTATGGGTGACACATCCTCTTCTTTACAGGCGGCAGCCTGGTAACTCCTGCAGAAAGGCCAGCAGATCCCCACTCACACCGGGCCACCCACAAAGCTGTGGCCCCTCACTCCCTCCCACCAGCACAGCCCCAAGACTTCTGACGGGGCAGAGAATATGGAGTCAGGCACAGCTTCAGGGGCTATTGCTGCCTGGAGCTCTGTTTATATTGACCTCAACGAGGCACACCTGGGGAGAGCGGGCCGGCAGGGTAAGGCTGCCCAGGTCAGCTAATCCACAACCCTCAGGGAATCACATTGTTGAAAATGGACCCCGCTAAGGCAGAAGAGAAGCCAAGGGAAAAAAGGACACAATGCCATTTTCAGCACCGTAGATGAGTCTAGAAGTAATCACGTGACTTGTAGTAAGTCAGAAAGTGAAAGACACATATCATATCATATCACTTATAGGTGTTACCTAAAAATGGATACCAGGGCAGATATTTCCACGGAGAAGGGCAATCACAGATTCATTAAACAAACTTATGGTTCACCAATGGAAAGGTGTGAGGATAGGTTTCATTACGATATCGGGGTTAACAGACATATACAAACACAGGTGACATATATAATCACCAAAGACCTACAGAATACCAAGAGAGGACTACTCAACATTCTGTCATAACGTACATGGGAAAAGGATCCCAAGAAGAACAGTCATCTGTATATGTGTAAAAGAACCACATCTTCCACACCTACAACAAGCCAAACATTGTAATCAAACTTGCTGTAATAAAAAATAAAAACTTAAATTAAAAACACGAACAAGAAGTAGTGAGACAAACGTGAGGGGCTTTCTCCTGGTACATTCCATTCTAAACTCCAATCTAGAACACCACTTCCACTGAGGCTCTCTTGCCCTAGTAACCAGATTTGGTAAGGGTGAACTGCTGCCACCTTGTGGCCGTTTCACACAACAGCAGCTTTAATCCCAACGCTAATGGTCAGTTGATATTCAAAATCATTGCAGGCCTGTAAATGACACCTGCCCTGAAAACAAATCCTGGGGTCACATATCGACCAAAAATTTCAAAGGACGTCCATATTTCAAAACGACCGTTTCAAAAGGCATATTTTACGCACATTAGTGTTCTGCTTCTTTTCCTTTCTTTCCTTTTTTGTTAAAAAAAACGGGAATGAAAAAAGGCATCCCTCAGGATGGGTGAAAATCGTTGCAAACGAATCAATGGACACAGGTTTAATCTCCAATATATATAAACAGCTCATGCAGCTTAATATTAAAAAAAACAAACAACCCAAAAAAAAATGGGCAGAAGATCTAAAGAGACGTTTCTTCAAAGGAGACACAGAGATGGCCAAGACGCACATGAAAAGCTGCTCAACAGCACTAATTATTAGAGAAATGCAAATCAAAACTACAATGAGGTATCACCTCACACCTGTTAGAATCGGCATCATCAGAAAATCTACAAACAACCAATTCTGGGGAGGGTGTGGACAAAAGGAGCCCTCTTCCACTATTGGTGGGCATGTAAATTGATACAGTCACTATGGAGAACAGTATGGAGTTTCCTTAAAAAAACTAGAAATAGAATTACCATCTGATCCAGCAATCCCACTTCTGGACATATACCCAGAGAAAACCGTATTTCAAAAAGGCACATTCACCACAATGTTCGTTGCAGCACTATTTACAATAGCCAGGTAATGGAAGCAACCTAAATGCCCACAGACAGATGAATGGATAAAGATGTGGTACATATATAAAATGGAATATGACTCGGCCATAAAAAGGAATGAAACTGGGTCATTTGTAGAGACATCGATGGATCGAGAGACTGTCATACAGAATGAAGTAAGTCAGAAAGAGGAAAACAAATATTGTATATTAATGCATATATGTGGAGCCTAAAAATGGTACAGATGAACTGGTTTGCAGGGAAGAAATAGAGACACAGAGGTAGAGAACAAACGTATGGACACCAAGTGTGGGAAGCCATGGGGTGGTGGTGGTGGGATGAGTTGGGAGATTGGGATTGACCTGTATACATGTATATGCATAAAATACATAACTAATAATAACGTGCTGTATAAAAACATAAATAAAATTAAATTTCAAAATTTTAAAAAATAAAATTTAAAAATAAAACAGAAAAAATTCTTCCCATCACACAGATGTATTTATAGGAATGAATTATTTCCATGCTTATATCTATAAATACATAAAAGGGGAATAAAATCTAACTTGAACCATAAAAGCAAAAAAAAACCTGAACCCAGGAGTTATACAGAGGAAAACCCTATCAGGGCACTTGCTCCAGTGGTAAACAATTCTGAAATTGGTCAGAGGTGGGGAACCATCTCCCATACAGCCAGCAACCCACCCCCCACGCAAGGAGCGTCCTCATTGCAAAGCTGGGGGACCGTGCCGAGGCATCTGTGAGTAAACGTGAGCTGAGCCCCAGGCCAGCTGCTGCTGAACTGTTCCCACCCTTTCCAGGTAAAACACCTGAATATGTACAAGGGCTTGAAAGCCTAGAGGAAGGACCGTGGAGCCACACCAGCCACAGCACGCAGGCCAACTTGGTGCCTGCAGGCCAGCCAGCGTGGTCCTGGCCCCGGGTGCTCTTCCAGAAGCTTCCCATTGCCCTGCCTGAGATACCCCTCCTGTCCCGGCCCCCACTGCTTTTTTCCTTCCTCACCTCTGTCCGGAGAGAAATTCCAGCGGAAGGTATGGGTGACACATCCTCTTCTTTACAGGCGGCAGCCTGGCAACTCCTGCAGAAAGGCCAGCAGATCCCCACTCACACCGGGCCACCCAAAAAGCTGTGGCCCCTCACTCCCTCCCACCAGCACAGCCCCAAGACTGCTGACGGGGCAGAGAATATGGAGTCAGGCAGAGCTTCAGGGGCTATTGCTGCCTGGAGCTCTGTTTATATTGACCTCAACGAGGCACACCTGGGGAGAGCGGGCCGGCAGGGTAAGGCTGCCCAGGTCAGCTAATCCACAACCCTCAGGGAATCACATTGTTGAAAATGGACCCCGCTAAGGCAGAAGAGAAGCCAAGGGAAAAAAGGACACAATGCCATTTTCAGCACCGTAGATGAGTCTAGAAGTAATCACGTGACTTGTAGTAAGTCAGAAAGTGAAAGACACATATCATATCATATCACTTATAGGTGTTACCTAAAAATGGATACCAGGGCAGATATTTCCACGGAGAAGGGCAATCACAGATTCATTAAACAAACTTATGGTTCACCAATGGAAAGGTGTGAGGATAGGTTTCATTACGATATCGGGGTTAACAGACATATACAAACACAGGTGACATATATAATCACCAAAGACCTACAGAATACCAAGAGAGGACTACTCAACATTCTGTCATAACGTACATGGGAAAAGGATCCCAAGAAGAACAGTCATCTGTATATGTGTAAAAGAACCACATCTTCCACACCTACAACAAGCCAAACATTGTAATCAAACTTGCTGTAATAAAAAATAAAAACTTAAATTAAAAACACGAACAAGAAGTAGTGAGACAAACGTGAGGGGCTATCTCCTGGTACATTCCATTCTAAACTCCAATCTAGAACACCACTTCCACTGAGGCTCTCTTGCCCTAGTAACCAGATTTGGTAAGGGTGAACTGCTGCCACCTTGTGGCCGTTTCACACAACAGCAGCTTTAATCCCAACGCTAATGGTCAGTTGTTATTCAAAATCATTGCAGGCCTGTAAATGACACCTGCCCTGAAAACAAATCCTGGGGTCACATATCGACCAAAAATTTCAAAGGACGTCCATATTTCAAAACAACCGTTTCAAAAGGCATATTTTACGCACATTAGTGTTCTGCTTCTTTTCCTTTCTTTCCTTTTTTGTTAAAAAAAACGGGAATGAAAAAAGGCATCCCTCAGGATGGGTGAAAATCGTTGCAAACGAATCAATGGACACAGGTTTAATCTCCAATATATATAAACAGCTCATGCAGCTTAATATTAAAAAAACAAACAACCCAAAAAAAAATGGGCAGAAGATCTAAAGAGACGTTTCTTCAAAGGAGACACAGAGATGGCCAAGACGCACATGAAAAGCTGCTCAACAGCACTAATTATTAGAGAAATGCAAATCAAAACTACAATGAGGTATCACCTCACACCTGTTAGAATCGGCATCATCAGAAAATCTACAAACAACCAATTCTGGGGAGGGTGTGGACAAAAGGAGCCCTCTTCCACTATTGGTGGGCATGTAAATTGATACAGTCACTATGGAGGACAGTATGGAGTTACCTTAAAAAAACTAGAAATAGAATTACCCTCTGATCCAGCAATCCCACTTCTGGACATATACCCAGAGAAAACCGTATTTCAAAAAGGCACATTCACCACAATGTTCGTTGCAGCACTATTTACAATAGCCAGGTAATGGAAGCAACCTAAATGCCCACAGACAGATGAATGGATAAAGATGTGGTACATATATAAAATGGAATATGACTCGGCCATAAAAAGGAATGAAACTGGGTCATTTGTAGAGACATCGATGGATCGAGAGACTGTCATACAGAATGAAGTAAGTCAGAAAGAGGAAAACAAATATTGTATATTAATGCATATATGTGGAGCCTAAAAATGGTACAGATGAACTGGTTTGCAGGGAAGAAATAGAGACACAGAGGTAGAGAACAAACGTATGGACACCAAGTGTGGGAAGCCATGGGGTGGTGGTGGTGGGATGAGTTGGGAGATTGGGATTGACCTGTATACATGTATATGCATAAAATACATAACTAATAATAACGTGCTGTATAAAAACATAAATAAAATTAAATTTCAAAATTTTAAAAAATAAAATTTAAAAATAAAACAGAAAAAATTCTTCCCGTCACACAGTTGTATTTATAGGAATGAATTATTTCCATGCTTATATATATAAATACATAAAAGAGGAATAAAATCTAACTTGAACCAAAAAAGAAAAAAAAATTGAACCCACGAGTTATACAGAGGAAAACACTATCACGGCACTTACTCCAGCGGTAAACAATTCTGAAATTGGTCAGAGGTGGGGAACCATCTCCCATACAGCCAGCCACCCACCCCCCACACAAGGAGCGTCCTCATTGAAAAGCTGGGGGACCGTGCCGAGGCATCTGTGAGTAAACGTGAGCTGAGCCCCAGGCCAGCTGCTTCTGATCTGTTCCCACCCTTTCCAGGTAAAACACCTGAATATGTACAAGGGCTTGAAAGCCTAGAAGAAGGACCGTGGAGCCACACCAGCGACAGCACGCAGGCCAACTTGGTGCCTGCAGGCCAGCCAGCGTGGTCCTGGCCCCGGGTGCTCTTCCAGAAGCTTTCCATTGCCCTGCCTGAGATACCCCTCCTGTCCCGGACCCCACTGCTTTTTTCCTTCCTCACCTCTGTCCGGAGAGAAATTCCAGCGTAAGGTATGGGTGACACATCCTCTTCTTTACAGGCGGTTGCCTGGCAACTCCTGCAGAACCCCACTCACACCGGACCACCCACAAAGCTGTGGCCCCTCACTCCCTCCCACCAGCACAGCCCCGAGACTGCTGACGGGGCAGAGAATATGGAGTCAGGCACAGCTTCAGGGGCTATTGCTGCCTGGAGCGCTGTTTATATTGATCTCAACGAGGCACACCAGGGGAGGGCGGGCCGGCAGGGTAAGGCAGCCCATGTCAGCTAATCCACAACCCTCAGGGAATCACATTGTTGAAAATGGACCCCGCTAAGGCAGAAGAGAAGCCAAGGGAAAAAAGGACACAATGCCATTTGCAGCACCGTAGATGAGTCTAGAAGTAATCACGTGACTTGTAGTAAGTCAGAAAGTGAAAGACACATATCATATCATATCACTTATAGGTGTTACCTAAAAATGGATACCAGGGCAGATATTTCCACGGAGAAGGGCAATCACAGATTCATTAAACAAACTTATGGTTCACCAATGGAAAGGTGTGAGGGTTGGTTTCATTATAATATCAGGGTTAACAGACATATACAAACACAGGTGACATATATAATCACCAAAGACCTACAGAATACCAAGAGAGGACTACTCAACATTCTGTCATAACGTCCATGGGAAAAGGATCCCAAGAAGTACAGTCATCTGTATATGTGTAAAAGAACCACATCTTCCACACCTACAACAAGCCAAACATTGTAGTCAAACTTGCTGTAATAAAAAATAAAAAATTAAATTAAAAACACGAACAAGAAATAGTGAGACAAACGTGAGGGGCTTTCTCCTGGCACATTCCATTCTAAACTCCAATCTAGAACACCACTTCCACTGAGGCTCTCTTGCACTAGTAACCAGATTTGGTAAGGGTGAACTGCTGCCACCTTGTGGCCGTTTCACACAACAGCAGCTTTAATCCCAACGCTAATGGTCAGTTGATATTCAAAATCATTGCAGGCCTGTAAATGACACCTGCCCTGAAAACAAATCCTGGGGTCACATATCGACCAAAAATTTCAAAGGACGTCCATATTTCACAACGACCGTTTCAAAAGGCATATTTTACGCACATTAGTGTTCTGCTTCTTTTCCTTTCTTTCCTTTTTTGTTAAAAAACACGGGAATGGAAAAAGGCATCCCTCAGAATGGGCGAAAATCGTTGCAGACGAATCAATGGACAGAGGTTTAATCTCCAATATATATAAACAGCTCATGCAGCTTAATATTAAAAAAACAAACAACCCCAAAAAAATGGGCAGAAGATCTAAAGAGACGTTTCTTCAATGGAGTCACAGAGATGGCCAAGACGCACATGAAAAGCTGCTCAACAGCACTAATTATTTGAGAAATGCAAATCAAAACTACAATGAGGTATCACCTCACACCTGTTAGAATCGGCATCATCAGAAAATCTACAAACAACCAATTCTGGGGAGGGTGTGGACAAAAGGAGCCCTCTTCCACTATTGGAGGGCATGTAAATTGATACAGTCACTATGGAGAACAGTATGGAGTTTCCTTAAAAAAACTAGAAATAGAATTACCATCTGATCCAGCAATCCCACTTCTGGACATATACCCAGAGAAAAACGTATTTCAAAAAGGCACATTCACCACAATGTTCGTTGCAGCACTATTTACAATAGCCAGGTAATGGAAGCAACCTAAATGCCCACAGACAGATGAATGGATAAAGATGTGGTACATATATAAAATGGAATATGACTCGGCCATAAAAAGGAATGAAACTGGGTCATTTGTAGAGACATCGATGGATCGAGAGACTGTCATACAGAATGAAGTAAGTCAGAAAGAGGAAAACAAATATTGTATATTAATGCATATATGTGGAGCCTAAAAATGGTACAGATGAACTGGTTTGCAGGGAAGAAATAGAGACACAGAGGTAGAGAACAAACGTATGGACACCAAGTGTGGGAAGCCATGGGGTGGTGGTGGTGGGATGAGTTGGGAGTTTGGGATTGAGCTGTATACATGTATATACATAAAATACATAACTAATAATAACGTGCTGTATAAAAAAAATAAATTAAATTAAATTTCAAAATTTTAAAAAATAAAATTTAAAAATAAAACAGAAAAAATTCTTCCCATCACACAGATGTATTTATAGGAAAGAATTATTTCCATGCTTATATCTATAAATACATAAAAGGGGAATAAAATCTAACTTGAACCATAAAAGAAAAAAAAACCTGAACCCAGGAGTTATACAGAGGAAAACCCTATCAGGGCACTTGCTCCAGTGGTAAACAATTCTGAAATTGGTCAGAGGTGGGGAACCATCTCCCATACAGCCAGCAACCCAGCCCCCACGCAAGGAGCGTCCTCATTGCAAAGCTGGGGGACCGTGCCGAGGCATCTGTGAGTAAACGTGAGCTGAGCCCCAGGCCAGCTGCTGCTGAACTGTTCCCACCCTTTCCAGGTAAAACACCTGAATATGTACAAGGGCTTGAAAGCCTAGAGGAAGGACCGTGGAGCCACACCAGCCACAGCACGCAGGCCAACTTGGTGCCTGCAGGCCAGCCAGCGTGGTCCTGGCCCCGGGTGCTCTTCCAGAAGCTTCCCATTGCCCTGCCTGAGATACCCCTCCTGTCCCGGCCCCCACTGCTTTTTTCCTTCCTCACCTCTGTCCGGAGAGAAATTCCAGCGGAAGGTATGGGTGACACATCCTCTTCTTTACAGGCGGCAGCCTGGTAACTCCTGCAGAAAGGCCAGCAGATCCCCACTCACACCGGGCCACCCACAAAGCTGTGGCCCCTCACTCCCTCCCACCAGCACAGCCCCAAGACTTCTGACGGGGCAGAGAATATGGAGTCAGGCACAGCTTCAGGGGCTATTGCTGCCTGGAGCTCTGTTTATATTGACCTCAACGAGGCACACCTGGGGAGAGCGGGCCGGCAGGGTAAGGCTGCCCAGGTCAGCTAATCCACAACCCTCAGGGAATCACATTGTTGAAAATGGACCCCGCTAAGGCAGAAGAGAAGCCAAGGGAAAAAAGGACACAATGCCATTTTCAGCACCGTAGATGAGTCTAGAAGTAATCACGTGACTTGTAGTAAGTCAGAAAGTGAAAGACACATATCATATCATATCACTTATAGGTGTTACCTAAAAATGGATACCAGGGCAGATATTTCCACGGAGAAGGGCAATCACAGATTCATTAAACAAACTTATGGTTCACCAATGGAAAGGTGTGAGGATAGGTTTCATTACGATATCGGGGTTAACAGACATATACAAACACAGGTGACATATATAATCACCAAAGACCTACAGAATACCAAGAGAGGACTACTCAACATTCTGTCATAACGTACATGGGAAAAGGATCCCAAGAAGAACAGTCATCTGTATATGTGTAAAAGAACCACATCTTCCACACCTACAACAAGCCAAACATTGTAATCAAACTTGCTGTAATAAAAAATAAAAACTTAAATTAAAAACACGAACAAGAAGTAGTGAGACAAACGTGAGGGGCTTTCTCCTGGTACATTCCATTCTAAACTCCAATCTAGAACACCACTTCCACTGAGGCTCTCTTGCCCTAGTAACCAGATTTGGTAAGGGTGAACTGCTGCCACCTTGTGGCCGTTTCACACAACAGCAGCTTTAATCCCAACGCTAATGGTCAGTTGATATTCAAAATCATTGCAGGCCTGTAAATGACACCTGCCCTGAAAACAAATCCTGGGGTCACATATCGACCAAAAATTTCAAAGGACGTCCATATTTCAAAACGACCGTTTCAAAAGGCATATTTTACGCACATTAGTGTTCTGCTTCTTTTCCTTTCTTTCCTTTTTTGTTAAAAAAAACGGGAATGAAAAAAGGCATCCCTCAGGATGGGTGAAAATCGTTGCAAACGAATCAATGGACACAGGTTTAATCTCCAATATATATAAACAGCTCATGCAGCTTAATATTAAAAAAAACAAACAACCCAAAAAAAAATGGGCAGAAGATCTAAAGAGACGTTTCTTCAAAGGAGACACAGAGATGGCCAAGACGCACATGAAAAGCTGCTCAACAGCACTAATTATTAGAGAAATGCAAATCAAAACTACAATGAGGTATCACCTCACACCTGTTAGAATCGGCATCATCAGAAAATCTACAAACAACCAATTCTGGGGAGGGTGTGGACAAAAGGAGCCCTCTTCCACTATTGGTGGGCATGTAAATTGATACAGTCACTATGGAGAACAGTATGGAGTTTCCTTAAAAAAACTAGAAATAGAATTACCATCTGATCCAGCAATCCCACTTCTGGACATATACCCAGAGAAAACCGTATTTCAAAAAGGCACATTCACCACAATGTTCGTTGCAGCACTATTTACAATAGCCAGGTAATGGAAGCAACCTAAATGCCCACAGACAGATGAATGGATAAAGATGTGGTACATATATAAAATGGAATATGACTCGGCCATAAAAAGGAATGAAACTGGGTCATTTGTAGAGACATCGATGGATCGAGAGACTGTCATACAGAATGAAGTAAGTCAGAAAGAGGAAAACAAATATTGTATATTAATGCATATATGTGGAGCCTAAAAATGGTACAGATGAACTGGTTTGCAGGGAAGAAATAGAGACACAGAGGTAGAGAACAAACGTATGGACACCAAGTGTGGGAAGCCATGGGGTGGTGGTGGTGGGATGAGTTGGGAGATTGGGATTGACCTGTATACATGTATATGCATAAAATACATAACTAATAATAACGTGCTGTATAAAAACATAAATAAAATTAAATTTCAAAATTTTAAAAAATAAAATTTAAAAATAAAACAGAAAAAATTCTTCCCATCACACAGATGTATTTATAGGAATGAATTATTTCCATGCTTATATCTATAAATACATAAAAGGGGAATAAAATCTAACTTGAACCATAAAAGCAAAAAAAAACCTGAACCCAGGAGTTATACAGAGGAAAACCCTATCAGGGCACTTGCTCCAGTGGTAAACAATTCTGAAATTGGTCAGAGGTGGGGAACCATCTCCCATACAGCCAGCAACCCACCCCCCACGCAAGGAGCGTCCTCATTGCAAAGCTGGGGGACCGTGCCGAGGCATCTGTGAGTAAACGTGAGCTGAGCCCCAGGCCAGCTGCTGCTGAACTGTTCCCACCCTTTCCAGGTAAAACACCTGAATATGTACAAGGGCTTGAAAGCCTAGAGGAAGGACCGTGGAGCCACACCAGCCACAGCACGCAGGCCAACTTGGTGCCTGCAGGCCAGCCAGCGTGGTCCTGGCCCCGGGTGCTCTTCCAGAAGCTTCCCATTGCCCTGCCTGAGATACCCCTCCTGTCCCGGCCCCCACTGCTTTTTTCCTTCCTCACCTCTGTCCGGAGAGAAATTCCAGCGGAAGGTATGGGTGACACATCCTCTTCTTTACAGGCGGCAGCCTGGCAACTCCTGCAGAAAGGCCAGCAGATCCCCACTCACACCGGGCCACCCAAAAAGCTGTGGCCCCTCACTCCCTCCCACCAGCACAGCCCCAAGACTGCTGACGGGGCAGAGAATATGGAGTCAGGCAGAGCTTCAGGGGCTATTGCTGCCTGGAGCTCTGTTTATATTGACCTCAACGAGGCACACCTGGGGAGAGCGGGCCGGCAGGGTAAGGCTGCCCAGGTCAGCTAATCCACAACCCTCAGGGAATCACATTGTTGAAAATGGACCCCGCTAAGGCAGAAGAGAAGCCAAGGGAAAAAAGGACACAATGCCATTTTCAGCACCGTAGATGAGTCTAGAAGTAATCACGTGACTTGTAGTAAGTCAGAAAGTGAAAGACACATATCATATCATATCACTTATAGGTGTTACCTAAAAATGGATACCAGGGCAGATATTTCCACGGAGAAGGGCAATCACAGATTCATTAAACAAACTTATGGTTCACCAATGGAAAGGTGTGAGGATAGGTTTCATTACGATATCGGGGTTAACAGACATATACAAACACAGGTGACATATATAATCACCAAAGACCTACAGAATACCAAGAGAGGACTACTCAACATTCTGTCATAACGTACATGGGAAAAGGATCCCAAGAAGAACAGTCATCTGTATATGTGTAAAAGAACCACATCTTCCACACCTACAACAAGCCAAACATTGTAATCAAACTTGCTGTAATAAAAAATAAAAACTTAAATTAAAAACACGAACAAGAAGTAGTGAGACAAACGTGAGGGGCTATCTCCTGGTACATTCCATTCTAAACTCCAATCTAGAACACCACTTCCACTGAGGCTCTCTTGCCCTAGTAACCAGATTTGGTAAGGGTGAACTGCTGCCACCTTGTGGCCGTTTCACACAACAGCAGCTTTAATCCCAACGCTAATGGTCAGTTGTTATTCAAAATCATTGCAGGCCTGTAAATGACACCTGCCCTGAAAACAAATCCTGGGGTCACATATCGACCAAAAATTTCAAAGGACGTCCATATTTCAAAACAACCGTTTCAAAAGGCATATTTTACGCACATTAGTGTTCTGCTTCTTTTCCTTTCTTTCCTTTTTTGTTAAAAAAAACGGGAATGAAAAAAGGCATCCCTCAGGATGGGTGAAAATCGTTGCAAACGAATCAATGGACACAGGTTTAATCTCCAATATATATAAACAGCTCATGCAGCTTAATATTAAAAAAACAAACAACCCAAAAAAAAATGGGCAGAAGATCTAAAGAGACGTTTCTTCAAAGGAGACACAGAGATGGCCAAGACGCACATGAAAAGCTGCTCAACAGCACTAATTATTAGAGAAATGCAAATCAAAACTACAATGAGGTATCACCTCACACCTGTTAGAATCGGCATCATCAGAAAATCTACAAACAACCAATTCTGGGGAGGGTGTGGACAAAAGGAGCCCTCTTCCACTATTGGTGGGCATGTAAATTGATACAGTCACTATGGAGGACAGTATGGAGTTACCTTAAAAAAACTAGAAATAGAATTACCCTCTGATCCAGCAATCCCACTTCTGGACATATACCCAGAGAAAACCGTATTTCAAAAAGGCACATTCACCACAATGTTCGTTGCAGCACTATTTACAATAGCCAGGTAATGGAAGCAACCTAAATGCCCACAGACAGATGAATGGATAAAGATGTGGTACATATATAAAATGGAATATGACTCGGCCATAAAAAGGAATGAAACTGGGTCATTTGTAGAGACATCGATGGATCGAGAGACTGTCATACAGAATGAAGTAAGTCAGAAAGAGGAAAACAAATATTGTATATTAATGCATATATGTGGAGCCTAAAAATGGTACAGATGAACTGGTTTGCAGGGAAGAAATAGAGACACAGAGGTAGAGAACAAACGTATGGACACCAAGTGTGGGAAGCCATGGGGTGGTGGTGGTGGGATGAGTTGGGAGATTGGGATTGACCTGTATACATGTATATGCATAAAATACATAACTAATAATAACGTGCTGTATAAAAACATAAATAAAATTAAATTTCAAAATTTTAAAAAATAAAATTTAAAAATAAAACAGAAAAAATTCTTCCCGTCACACAGTTGTATTTATAGGAATGAATTATTTCCATGCTTATATATATAAATACATAAAAGAGGAATAAAATCTAACTTGAACCAAAAAAGAAAAAAAAATTGAACCCACGAGTTATACAGAGGAAAACACTATCACGGCACTTACTCCAGCGGTAAACAATTCTGAAATTGGTCAGAGGTGGGGAACCATCTCCCATACAGCCAGCCACCCACCCCCCACACAAGGAGCGTCCTCATTGAAAAGCTGGGGGACCGTGCCGAGGCATCTGTGAGTAAACGTGAGCTGAGCCCCAGGCCAGCTGCTTCTGATCTGTTCCCACCCTTTCCAGGTAAAACACCTGAATATGTACAAGGGCTTGAAAGCCTAGAAGAAGGACCGTGGAGCCACACCAGCGACAGCACGCAGGCCAACTTGGTGCCTGCAGGCCAGCCAGCGTGGTCCTGGCCCCGGGTGCTCTTCCAGAAGCTTTCCATTGCCCTGCCTGAGATACCCCTCCTGTCCCGGACCCCACTGCTTTTTTCCTTCCTCACCTCTGTCCGGAGAGAAATTCCAGCGTAAGGTATGGGTGACACATCCTCTTCTTTACAGGCGGTTGCCTGGCAACTCCTGCAGAACCCCACTCACACCGGACCACCCACAAAGCTGTGGCCCCTCACTCCCTCCCACCAGCACAGCCCCGAGACTGCTGACGGGGCAGAGAATATGGAGTCAGGCACAGCTTCAGGGGCTATTGCTGCCTGGAGCGCTGTTTATATTGATCTCAACGAGGCACACCAGGGGAGGGCGGGCCGGCAGGGTAAGGCAGCCCATGTCAGCTAATCCACAACCCTCAGGGAATCACATTGTTGAAAATGGACCCCGCTAAGGCAGAAGAGAAGCCAAGGGAAAAAAGGACACAATGCCATTTTCAGCACCGTAGATGAGTCTAGAAGTAATCACGTGACTTATAGTAAGTCAGAAAGTGAAAGACACATATCATATCATATCACTTATAGGTGTTACCTAAAAATGGATACCAGGGCAGATATTTCCACGGAGAAGGGCAATCACAGATTCATTAAACAAACTTATGGTTCACCAATGGAAAAGTGTGAGGGTTGGTTTCATTATAATATCGGGGTTAACAGACATATACAAACACAGGTGACATATATAATCACCAAAGACCTACAGAATACCAAGAGAGGACTACTCAACATTCTGTCATAACGTACATGGGAAAAGGATCCCAAGAAGAACAGTCATCTGTATATGTGTAAAAGAACCACATCTTCCACACCTACAACAAGCCAAACATTGTAGTCAAACTTGCTGTAATAAAAAATAAAATATTAAATTAAAAACATGAACAAGAAATAGTGAGACAAACGTGAGGGGCTTTCTCCTGGCACATTCCATTCTAAACTCCAATCTAGAACACCACTTCCACTGAGGCTCTCTTGCACTAGTAACCAGATTTGGTAAGGGTGAACTGCTGCCACCTTGTGGCCGTTTCACACAACAGCAGCTTTAATCCCAACGCTAATGGTCAGTTGATATTCAAAATCATTGCAGGCCTGTAAATGACACCTGCCCTGGAAACAAATCCTGGGGTCACATATCGACCAAAAAATTCAAAGGACGTCCATATTTCAAAACGACCATTTCAAAAGGCATATTTTACGCACATTAGTGTTCTGCTTCTTTTCCTTTCTTTCCTTTTTTGTTAAAAATCACGGGAATGGAAAAAGGCATCCCTGAGAATGGGCGAAAATCGTTGCAGACGAATCAATGGACAGAGGTTTAATCTCCAATATATATAAACAGCTCATGCAGCTTAATATTAAAAAAACAAACAACCCAATACAAAAATGGGCAGAAGATCTAAAGAGACGTTTCTTCAAAGGAGACACAGAGATGGCCAAGACGCACATGAAAAGCTGCTCAACAGCACTAATTATTAGAGAAATGCAAATCAAAACTACAATGAGGTATCACCTCACACCTGTTAGAATCGGCATCATCAGAAAATCTACAAACAACCAATTCTGGGGAGGGTGTGGACAAAAGGAGCCCTCTTCCACTATTGGTGGGAATGTAACTTGATACAGTCACTATGGAGAACAGTATGGAGTTTCCTTAAAAAAACTAGAAATAGAATTACCATCTGATCCAGCAATCCCACTTCTGGACATATACCCAGAGAAAACCGTATTTCAAAAAGGCACATTCACCACAATGTTCGTTGCAGCACTATTTACAATAGCCAGGTAATGGAAGCAACCTAAATGCCCACAGACAGATGAATGGATAAAGATGTGGTACATATATAAAATGTAATATGACTCGGCCATAAAAAGGAATGAAACTGGGTCATTTGTAGAGACATCGATGGATCGAGAGACTGTCATACAGAATGAAGTAAGTCAGAAAGAGGAAAACAAATATTGTATATTAATGCATATATGTGGAGCCTAAAAATGGTACAGATGAACTGGTTTGCAGGGAAGAAATAGAGACAGAGGTAGAGAACAAACGTATGGACACCAAGTGTGGGAAGCCATGGGGTGGTGGTGGTTGGATGAGTTGGGAGTTTGGGATTGACCTGTATACATGTATATACATAAAATACATAACTAATAATAACGTGCTGTATAAAAAAAATAAATTAAATTAAATTTCAAAATTTTAAAAAATAAAATTTAAAAATAAAACAGAAAAAATTCTTCCCATCACACAGATGTATTTATAGGAAAGAATTATTTCCATGCTTATATCTATAAATACATAAAAGGGGAATAAAATCTAACTTGAACCATAAAAGCAAAAAAAAACCTGAACCCAGGAGTTATACAGAGGAAAACCCTATCAGGGCACTTGCTCCAGTGGTAAACAATTCTGAAATTGGTCAGAGGTGGGGAACCATCTCCCATACAGCCAGCAACTCACCCCCCACGCAAGGAGCGTCCTCATTGCAAAGCTCTGGGACCGTGCCGAGGCATCTGTGAGTAAACGTGAGCTGAGCCCCAGGCCAGCTGCTGCTGAACTGTTCCCACGCTTTCCAGGTAAAACACCTGAATATGTACAAGGGCTTGAAAGCCTAGAGGAAGGACCGTGGAGCCACACCAGCGACAGCACGCAGGCCAACTTGGTGCCTGCAGGCCAGCCAGCGTGATCCTGGACCCTGGCGCTCTTCCAGAAGCTTTCCATTGCCCTGCCTGAGATACCCCTCCTGTCCCGGCCCCCACTGCTTTTTTCCTTCCTCACCTCTGTCCGGAGAGAAATTCCAGCGGAAGGTATGGGTGACACATCCTCTTCTTTACAGGCGGCAGCCTGGCAACTCCTGCAGAAAGGCCAGCAGAACCCCACTCACACCGGGCCACCCACAAAGCTGTGGCCCCTCACTCCCTCCCACCAGCACAGCCCCGAGACTGCTGACGGGGCAGAGAATATGGAGTCAGGCACAGCTTCAGGGGCTATTGCTGCCTGGAGCGCTGTTTATATTGACCTCAACGAGGCACACCTGGGGAGGGCGGGCCGGCAGGGTAAGGCTGCCCAGGTCAGCTAATCCACAACCCTCAGGGAATCACATTGTTGAAAATGGACCCCGCTAAGGCAGAAGAGAAGCCAAGGGAAAAAAGGACACAATGCCATTTGCAGCACCGTAGATGACTCTAGAAGTAATCATGTGACTTGTAGTAAGTCAGAAAGTGAAAGACACATATCATATCATATCACTTATAGGTGTTACCTAAAAATGGATACCAGGGCAGATATTTCCACGGAGAAGGGCAATCACAGATTCATTAAACAAACTTATGGTTCACCAATGGAAAGGTGTGAGGATTGGTTTCATTACGATATCGGGGTTAACAGACATATACAAACACAGGTGACATATATAATCACCAAAGACCTACAGAATACCAAGAGAGGACTACTCAACATTCTGTCATAACGTACATGGGAAAAGGATCCCAAGAAGAACAGTCATCTGTATATGTGTAAAAGAACCACATCTTCCACACCTACAACAAGCCAAACATTGTAATCAAACTTGCTGTAATAAAAAATAAAACCTTAAATTAAAAACACGAACAAGAAGTAGTGAGACAAACGTGAGGGGCTTTCTCCTGGTACATTCCATTCTAAACTCCAATGTAGAACACCACTTCCACTGAGGCTCTCTTGCCCTAGTAACCAGATTTGGTAAGGGTGAACTGCTGCCACCTTGTGGCCGTTTCACACAACAGCAGCTTTAATCCCAACGCTAATGGTCAGTTGATATTCAAAATCATTGCAGGCCTGTAAATGACACCTGCCCTGAAAACAAATCCTGGGGTCACATATCGACCAAAAAATTCTAAGGACGTCCATATTTCAAAACCACCGTTTCAAAAGGCATATTTTACGCACATTAGTGTTCTGCTTCTTTTCCTTTCTTTCCTTTTTTGTTAAAAAACACGGGAATGGAAAAAGGCATCCCTCAGAATGGGTGAAAATCGTTGCAGACGAATCAATGGACAGAGGTTTAATCTCCAATATATATAAACAGCTCATGCAGCTTAATATTAAAAAAAGAAACAACCCAAAAAAATGGGCAGAAGATCTAAAGAGACGTTTCTTCAAAGGAGACACAGAGATGGCCAAGACGCACATGAAAAGCTGCTCAACAGCACTAATTATTAGAGAAATGCAAATCAAAACTACAATGAGGTATCACCTCACACCTGTTAGAATCGGCATCATCAGAAAATCTACAAACAACCAATTCTGGGGAGGGTGTGGACAAAAGGAGCCCTCTTCCACTATTGGTGGGAATGTAAATTGATACAGTCACTATGGAGAACAGTATGGAGTTTCCTTAAAAAAACTAGAAATAGAATTACCCTCTGATCCAGCAATCCCACTTCTGGGCATATACCCAGAGAAAACCGTATTTCAAAACGGCACATTCACCACAATGTTCGTTGCAGTACTATTTACAATAGCCAGGTAATGGAAGCAACCTAAATGCCCACAGACAGATGAATGGATAAAGATGTGGTACATATATAAAATGGAATATGACTCGGCCATAAAAAGGAATGAAACTGGGTCATTTGTAGAGACATCGATGGATCGAGAGACTGTCATACAGAATGAAGTAAGTCAGAAAGAGGAAAACAAATATTGTATATTAATGCATATATGTGGAGCCTAAAAATGGTACAGATGAACTGGTTTGCAGGGAAGAAATAGAGACACAGAGGTAGAGAACAAACGTATGGACACCAAGTGTGGGAAGCCATGGGGTGGTGGTGGTGGGATGAGTTGGGAGATTGGGATTGACCTGTATACATGTATATGCATAAAATACATAACTAATAATAACGTGCTGTATAAAAAAATAAATAAAATTTCAAAATTTTAAAAAATAAAATTTAAATATAAAACAGAAAAAATTCTTCCCATCACACAGATGTATTTATAGGAAAGAATTATTTCCATGCTTATATCTACAAATACATAAAAGGGGAATAAAATCTAACTTGAACCATAAAAGAAAATAAAAACCTGAACCCAGGAGTTATACAGAGGAAAACCCTATCAGGGCACTTGCTCCAGTGGTAAACAATTCTGAAATTGGTCAGAGGTGGGGAACCATCTCCCATACAGCCAGCAACCCAGCCCCCACGCAAGGAGCGTCGTCATTGCAAAGCTGGGGGACCGTGCCGAGGCATCTGTGAGTAAACGTGAGCTGAGCCCCAGGGCAGCTGCTGCTGAACTGTCCCCAACCTTTCCAGGTAAAACACCTGAATATGTACAAGGGCTTGAAAGCCTAGAGGAAGGACCGTGGAGCCACACCAGCGACAGCACACAGGCCAACTTGGTGCCTGCAGGCCAGCCAGCGTGGTCCTGTCCCCGGCGCTCTTCCAGAAGCTTTCCATTGCCTTGCCTGAGATACCCCTCCTGTCCCGGCCCCCACTGCTTTTTTCCTTCCTCATCTCTGTCCGGAGAGAAATTCCAGCGGAAGGTATGGGTGACACATCCTCTTTTTTAAAGGCGGCAGCCTGGCAACTCCTGCAGAAAGGCCAGCAGAACCCCACTCACACCGGGCCACCCACAAAGCTGTGGCCCCTCACTCCCTCCCACCAGCACAGCCCCGAGACTGCTGACGGGGCAGAGAATATGGAGTCAGGCACAGCTTCAGAGGCTACTGCTGCCTGGAGCGCTGTTTATATTGACCTCCACGAGGCACACCTGGGGAGGGCGGGCCGGCAGGGTAAGGCTGCCCAGGTCAGCTAATCCACAACCCTCAGGGAATCACATTGTTGAAAATGGACCCCACAAAGCAGAAGAGAAGCCAAGGGATAAAAGGACAAAATGCCATTTGCAGCCCCGTAGATGAGTCTAGAAGTAATCACGTGACTTGTAGTAAGTCAGAAAGTGAAAGACACATATCATATCACTTAGAGGTGTTACCTAAAAATGGATACCAGGGCAGATATTTCCACGGAGAAGGGCAATCACAGATTCATTAAACAAACTTATGGTTCACCAATGGAAAGGTGTGAGGGTTGGTTTCATTATAATATCGGGGTTAACAGACATATACAAACACAGGTGACATATATAATCACCAAAGACCTACAGAATACCAAGAGAGGACTACTCAACATTCTGTCATAACGTACATGGGAAAAGGATCCCAAGAAGAACAGTCATCTGTATATGTGTAAAAGAACCACATCTTCCACACCTACAACAAGCCAAACATTGTAGTCAAACTTGCTGTAATAAAAAATAAAATATTAAATTAAAAACATGAACAAGAAATAGTGAGACAAACGTGAGGGGCTTTCTCCTGGCACATTCCATTCTAAACTCCAATCTAGAACACCACTTCCACTGAGGCTCTCTTGCACTAGTAACCAGATTTGGTAAGGGTGAACTGCTGCCACCTTGTGGCCGTTTCACACAACAGCAGCTTTAATCCCAACGCTAATGGTCAGTTGATATTCAAAATCATTGCAGGCCTGTAAATGACACCTGCCCTGGAAACAAATCCTGGGGTCACATATCGACCAAAAAATTCAAAGGACGTCCATATTTCAAAACGACCATTTCAAAAGGCATATTTTACGCACATTAGTGTTCTGCTTCTTTTCCTTTCTTTCCTTTTTTGTTAAAAATCACGGGAATGGAAAAAGGCATCCCTGAGAATGGGCGAAAATCGTTGCAGACGAATCAATGGACAGAGGTTTAATCTCCAATATATATAAACAGCTCATGCAGCTTAATATTAAAAAAACAAACAACCCAATACAAAAATGGGCAGAAGATCTAAAGAGACGTTTCTTCAAAGGAGACACAGAGATGGCCAAGACGCACATGAAAAGCTGCTCAACAGCACTAATTATTAGAGAAATGCAAATCAAAACTACAATGAGGTATCACCTCACACCTGTTAGAATCGGCATCATCAGAAAATCTACAAACAACCAATTCTGGGGAGGGTGTGGACAAAAGGAGCCCTCTTCCACTATTGGTGGGAATGTAACTTGATACAGTCACTATGGAGAACAGTATGGAGTTTCCTTAAAAAAACTAGAAATAGAATTACCATCTGATCCAGCAATCCCACTTCTGGACATATACCCAGAGAAAACCGTATTTCAAAAAGGCACATTCACCACAATGTTCGTTGCAGCACTATTTACAATAGCCAGGTAATGGAAGCAACCTAAATGCCCACAGACAGATGAATGGATAAAGATGTGGTACATATATAAAATGTAATATGACTCGGCCATAAAAAGGAATGAAACTGGGTCATTTGTAGAGACATCGATGGATCGAGAGACTGTCATACAGAATGAAGTAAGTCAGAAAGAGGAAAACAAATATTGTATATTAATGCATATATGTGGAGCCTAAAAATGGTACAGATGAACTGGTTTGCAGGGAAGAAATAGAGACAGAGGTAGAGAACAAACGTATGGACACCAAGTGTGGGAAGCCATGGGGTGGTGGTGGTTGGATGAGTTGGGAGTTTGGGATTGACCTGTATACATGTATATACATAAAATACATAACTAATAAAAACGTGCTGTATAAAAAAAATAAATTAAATTAAATTTCAAAATTTTAAAAAATAAAATTTAAAAATAAAACAGAAAAAATTCTTCCCATCACACAGATGTATTTATAGGAAAGAATTATTTCCATGCTTATATCTATAAATACATAAAAGGGGAATAAAATCTAACTTGAACCATAAAAGCAAAAAAAAACCTGAACCCAGGAGTTATACAGAGGAAAACCCTATCAGGGCACTTGCTCCAGTGGTAAACAATTCTGAAATTGGTCAGAGGTGGGGAACCATCTCCCATACAGCCAGCAACTCACCCCCCACGCAAGGAGCGTCCTCATTGCAAAGCTCTGGGACCGTGCCGAGGCATCTGTGAGTAAACGTGAGCTGAGCCCCAGGCCAGCTGCTGCTGAACTGTTCCCACGCTTTCCAGGTAAAACACCTGAATATGTACAAGGGCTTGAAAGCCTAGAGGAAGGACCGTGGAGCCACACCAGCGACAGCACGCAGGCCAACTTGGTGCCTGCAGGCCAGCCAGCGTGATCCTGGACCCTGGCGCTCTTCCAGAAGCTTTCCATTGCCCTGCCTGAGATACCCCTCCTGTCCCGGCCCCCACTGCTTTTTTCCTTCCTCACCTCTGTCCGGAGAGAAATTCCAGCGGAAGGTATGGGTGACACATCCTCTTCTTTACAGGCGGCAGCCTGGCAACTCCTGCAGAAAGGCCAGCAGAACCCCACTCACACCGGGCCACCCACAAAGCTGTGGCCCCTCACTCCCTCCCACCAGCACAGCCCCGAGACTGCTGACGGGGCAGAGAATATGGAGTCAGGCACAGCTTCAGGGGCTATTGCTGCCTGGAGCGCTGTTTATATTGACCTCAACGAGGCACACCTGGGGAGGGCGGGCCGGCAGGGTAAGGCTGCCCAGGTCAGCTAATCCACAACCCTCAGGGAATCACATTGTTGAAAATGGACCCCGCTAAGGCAGAAGAGAAGCCAAGGGAAAAAAGGACACAATGCCATTTGCAGCACCGTAGATGACTCTAGAAGTAATCATGTGACTTGTAGTAAGTCAGAAAGTGAAAGACACATATCATATCATATCACTTATAGGTGTTACCTAAAAATGGATACCAGGGCAGATATTTCCACGGAGAAGGGCAATCACAGATTCATTAAACAAACTTATGGTTCACCAATGGAAAGGTGTGAGGATTGGTTTCATTACGATATCGGGGTTAACAGACATATACAAACACAGGTGACATATATAATCACCAAAGACCTACAGAATACCAAGAGAGGACTACTCAACATTCTGTCATAACGTACATGGGAAAAGGATCCCAAGAAGAACAGTCATCTGTATATGTGTAAAAGAACCACATCTTCCACACCTACAACAAGCCAAACATTGTAATCAAACTTGCTGTAATAAAAAATAAAACCTTAAATTAAAAACACGAACAAGAAGTAGTGAGACAAACGTGAGGGGCTTTCTCCTGGTACATTCCATTCTAAACTCCAATGTAGAACACCACTTCCACTGAGGCTCTCTTGCCCTAGTAACCAGATTTGGTAAGGGTGAACTGCTGCCACCTTGTGGCCGTTTCACACAACAGCAGCTTTAATCCCAACGCTAATGGTCAGTTGATATTCAAAATCATTGCAGGCCTGTAAATGACACCTGCCCTGAAAACAAATCCTGGGGTCACATATCGACCAAAAAATTCTAAGGACGTCCATATTTCAAAACCACCGTTTCAAAAGGCATATTTTACGCACATTAGTGTTCTGCTTCTTTTCCTTTCTTTCCTTTTTTGTTAAAAAACACGGGAATGGAAAAAGGCATCCCTCAGAATGGGTGAAAATCGTTGCAGACGAATCAATGGACAGAGGTTTAATCTCCAATATATATAAACAGCTCATGCAGCTTAATATTAAAAAAAGAAACAACCCAAAAAAATGGGCAGAAGATCTAAAGAGACGTTTCTTCAAAGGAGACACAGAGATGGCCAAGACGCACATGAAAAGCTGCTCAACAGCACTAATTATTAGAGAAATGCAAATCAAAACTACAATGAGGTATCACCTCACACCTGTTAGAATCGGCATCATCAGAAAATCTACAAACAACCAATTCTGGGGAGGGTGTGGACAAAAGGAGCCCTCTTCCACTATTGGTGGGAATGTAAATTGATACAGTCACTATGGAGAACAGTATGGAGTTTCCTTAAAAAAACTAGAAATAGAATTACCCTCTGATCCAGCAATCCCACTTCTGGGCATATACCCAGAGAAAACCGTATTTCAAAACGGCACATTCACCACAATGTTCGTTGCAGTACTATTTACAATAGCCAGGTAATGGAAGCAACCTAAATGCCCACAGACAGATGAATGGATAAAGATGTGGTACATATATAAAATGGAATATGACTCGGCCATAAAAAGGAATGAAACTGGGTCATTTGTAGAGACATCGATGGATCGAGAGACTGTCATACAGAATGAAGTAAGTCAGAAAGAGGAAAACAAATATTGTATATTAATGCATATATGTGGAGCCTAAAAATGGTACAGATGAACTGGTTTGCAGGGAAGAAATAGAGACACAGAGGTAGAGAACAAACGTATGGACACCAAGTGTGGGAAGCCATGGGGTGGTGGTGGTGGGATGAGTTGGGAGATTGGGATTGACCTGTATACATGTATATGCATAAAATACATAACTAATAATAACGTGCTGTATAAAAAAATAAATCAAATTTCAAAATTTTAAAAAATAAAATTTAAAAATAAAACAGAAAAAATTCTTCCCATCACACAGATGTATTTATAGGAAAGAATTATTTCCATGCTTATATCTACAAATACATAAAAGGGGAATAAAATCTAACTTGAACCATAAAAGAAAATAAAAACCTGAACCCAGGAGTTATACAGAGGAAAACCCTATCAGGGCACTTGCTCCAGTGGTAAACAATTCTGAAATTGGTCAGAGGTGGGGAACCATCTCCCATACAGCCAGCAACCCAGCCCCCACGCAAGGAGCGTCGTCATTGCAAAGCTGGGGGACCGTGCCGAGGCATCTGTGAGTAAACGTGAGCTGAGCCCCAGGGCAGCTGCTGCTGAACTGTCCCCAACCTTTCCAGGTAAAACACCTGAATATGTACAAGGGCTTGAAAGCCTAGAGGAAGGACCGTGGAGCCACACCAGCGACAGCACACAGGCCAACTTGGTGCCTGCAGGCCAGCCAGCGTGGTCCTGTCCCCGGCGCTCTTCCAGAAGCTTTCCATTGCCTTGCCTGAGATACCCCTCCTGTCCCGGCCCCCACTGCTTTTTTCCTTCCTCATCTCTGTCCGGAGAGAAATTCCAGCGGAAGGTATGGGTGACACATCCTCTTTTTTAAAGGCGGCAGCCTGGCAACTCCTGCAGAAAGGCCAGCAGAACCCCACTCACACCGGGCCACCCACAAAGTTGTGGCCCCTCACTCCCTCCCACCAGCACAGCCCCGAGACTGCTGACGGGGCAGAGAATATGGAGTCAGGCACAGCTTCAGAGGCTACTGCTGCCTGGAGCGCTGTTTATATTGACCTCCACGAGGCACACCTGGGGAGGGCGGGCCGGCAGGGTAAGGCTGCCCAGGTCAGCTAATCCACAACCCTCAGGGAATCACATTGTTGAAAATGGACCCCACAAAGCAGAAGAGAAGCCAAGGGATAAAAGGACAAAATGCCATTTGCAGCCCCGTAGATGAGTCTAGAAGTAATCACGTGACTTGTAGTAAGTCAGAAAGTGAAAGACACATATCATATCACTTAGAGGTGTTACCTAAAAATGGATACCAGGGCAGATATTTCCACGGAGAAGGGCAATCACAGATTCATTAAACAAACTTATGGTTCACCAATGGAAAGGTGTGAGGATTGGTTTCATTACGATATCGGGGTTAACAGACATATACAAACACAGGTGACATATATAATCACCAAAGACCTACAGAATACCAAGAGAGGACTACTCAACATTCTGTCATAACGTACAAAGGAAAAGTATCCCAGGAAGAACAGACATCTGAATATGTGTAAAAGAACCACATCTTCCACACCTACAACAAACCAAACATTGTAATCAAACTTGCCGTAATAAAAAATAAAAACTTAAATTAAAAACACGAACAAGAAATAGTGAGACAAACATGAGGGGCTTTCTCCTGGCACATTCCATTCTAAACTCCAATCTAGAACACCACTTCCACTGAGGCTCTCTTGCCCTAGTAACCAGATTTGGTAAGGGTGAACTGCTGCCACCTTGTGGCCGTTTCACACAACAGCAGCTTTAATCCCAACGCTAATGGTCAGTTGATATTCAAAATCATTGCAGGCCTGTAAATGACACCTGCCCTGAAAACAAATCCTGGGGTCACATATCGACCAAAAAATTCAAAGGACGTCCATATTTCAAAACGACCGTTTCAAAAGGCATATTTTACGCACATTAGTGTTCTGCTTCTTTTCCTTTCTTTCCTTTTTTGTTAAAAAAACGGGAATGGAAAAAGGCATCCCTCAGGATGGGCGAAAATCGTTGCAGGCGAATCAATGGACAGAGGTTTAATCTCCAATATATATAAACAGCTCATGCAGCTTAATATTAAAAAAACAAACAACCCAAAAAAATGGGCAGAAGATCTAAAGAGACGTTTCTTCAAAGGAGACACAGAGATGGCCAAGACGCACATGAAAAGCTGCTCAACAGCACTAATTATTAGAGAAATGCAAATCAAAACTACAATGAGGTATCACCTCACACCTGTTAGAATCGGCATCATCAGAAAATCTACAAACAACCAATTCTGGGGAGGGTGTGGACAAAAGGAGCCCTCTTCCACTATTGGTGGGAATGTAAATTGATACAGTCACTATGGAGAACAGTATGGAGTTTCCTTAAAAGAACTAGAAATAGAATTACCATCGGATCCAGCAATCCCACTTCTGGGCATATACCCAGAGAAAACCGTATTTCAAAAAGGCACATTCACCACAATGTTCGTTGCAGCACTATTTACAATAGCCAGGTAATGGAAGCAACCTAAATGCCCACAGACAGATGAATGGATAAAGATGTGGTACATATATAAAATGGAATATGACTCGGCCATAAAAAGGAATGAAACTGGGTCATTTGTAGAGACATTGATGGATCGAGAGACTGTCATACAGAATGAAGTAAGTCAGAAAGAGGAAAACAAATATTGTATATTAATGCATATATGTGGAGCCTAAAAATGGTACAGATGAACTGGTTTGCAGGGAAGAAATAGAGACACAGAGGTAGAGAACAAACGTATGGACACCAAGTGTGGGAAGCCATGGGGTGGTGGTGGTGGGATGAGTTGGGAGATTGGGATTGACCTGTATACATGTATATGCATAAAATACATAACTAATAATAACGTGCTGTATAAAAACATAAATAAAATTAAATTTCAAAATTTTAAAAAATAAAATTTAAAAATAAAACAGAAAAAATTCTTCCCGTCACACAGATATATTTATAGGAATGAATTATTTCCATGCTTATATTTATAAATACATAAAAGATGAATAAAATCTAACTTGAACCAAAAAAGAAAAAAAAATTGAACCCACGAGTTATACAGAGGAAAACCCTATCTCGGCACTTGCTCCAGCGGTAAACAATTCTGAAATTGGTCAGAGGTGGGGAACCATCTCCCATACAGCCAGCCATCCACCCCCCACACAAGGAGCGTCCTCATTGTAAAGCTGGGGGACCGTGCCGAGGCATCTGTGAGTAAACGTGAGCTGAGCCCCAGGCCAGCTGCTTCTGATCTGTTCCCACCCTTTCCAGGTAAAACACCTGAATATGTACAAGGGCTTGAAAGCCTAGAGGAAGGACCGTGGAGCCACACCAGCGACAGCACGCAGGCCAACTTGGTGCCTGCAGGCCAGCCAGCGTGGTCCTGGCCCCGGGCGCTCTTCCAGAAGCTTTCCATTGCCCTGCCTGAGATACCCCTCCTGTCCCGGCCCCCACTGCTTTTTTCCTTCCTCACCTCTGTCCGGAGAGAAATTCCAGCGGAAGGTATGGGTGACACATCCTCTTCTTTACAGGCGGCAGCCTGGCAACTCCTGCAGAAAGGCCAGCAGAACCCCACTCACACCGGGCCACCCACAAAGCTGTGGCCCCTCACTCCCTCCCACCAGCACAGCCCCGAGACTGCTGACGGGGCAGAGAATATGGAGTCAGGCACAGCTTCAGGGGCTATTGCTGCCTGGAGCTCTGTTTATATTGATCTCAACGAGGCACACCTGGGGAGGGCGGGCCGGCAGGGTAAGGCTGCCCAGGTCAGCTAATCCACAACCCTCAGGGAATCACATTGTTGAAAATGGACCCCGCTAAGGCAGAAGAGAAGCCAAGGGAAAAAAGGACACAATGCCATTTGCAGCACCGTAGATGAGTCTAGAAGTAATCACGTGACTTGTAGTAAGTCAGAAAGTGAAAGACACATATCATATCATATCACTTATAGGTGTTACCTAAAAATAGATACCAGGGCAGATATTTCCAAGGAGAAGGGCAATCACAGATTCATTAAACAAACTTATGGTTCACCAATGGAAACGTGTGAGGATTAGTTTCATTATGATATCGGGGTTAACAGACATATACAAACACAGGTGACATATATAATCACCAAAGACCTACAGAATACCAAGAGAGGACTACTCAACATTCTGTCATAACGTACATGGGAAAAGGATCCCAAGAAGAACAGTCATCTGTATATGTGTAAAAGAACCACATCTTCCACACCTACAACAAGCCAAACATTGTAATCAAACTTGCTGTAATAAAAAATAAAAACTTAAATTAAAAACACGAACAAGAAATAGTGAGACAAACGTGAGGGGCTTTCTCCTGGCACATTCCATTCTAAACTCCAATCTAGAACACCACTTCCACTGAGGCTCTCTTGCCCTAGTAACCAGATTTGGTAAGGGAGAACTGCTGCCACCTTGTGGCCGTTTCACACAACAGCAGCTTTAATCCCAACGCTAATGGTCAGTTGATATTCAAATCATTGCAGGCCTGTAAATGACACCTGCCCTGAAAACAAATCCTGGGGTCACATATCGACCAAAAAATTCAAAGGACGTCCATATTTCAAAACGACCGTTTCAAAAGGCATATTTTACGCACATTAGTGTTCTGCTTCTTTTCCTTTCTTTCCTTTTTTGTTAAAAAACACGGGAATGGAAAAAGGCATCCCTCAGAGTGGGCGAAAATCGTTGCAGATGAATCAATGGACAGAGGTTTAATCTCCAATATATATAAACAGCTCATGCAGCTTAATATTAAAAAAACAAACAACCCAAAAAAATGGGCAGAAGATCTAAAGAGACGTTTCTTCAAAGGAGACACAGAGATGGCCAAGACGCACATGAAAAGCTGCTCAACAGCACTAATTATTAGAGAAATGCAAATCAAAACTACAATGAGGTATCACCTCACACCTGTTAGAATCGGCATCATCAGAAAATCTACAAACAACCAATTCTGGGGAGGGTGTGGACAAAAGGAGCCCTCTTCCACTATTGGTGGGAATGTAAATTGATACAGTCACTATGGAGAACAGTATGGAGTTTCCTTAAAAAAACTAGAAATAGAATTACCATCTGATCCAGCAATCCCACTTCTGGGCATATACCCAGAGAAAACCGTATTTCAAAAAGGCACATTCACCACAATGTTCGTTGCAGCACTATTTACAATAGCCAGGTAATGGAAGCAACCTAAATGCCCACAGACAGATGAATGGATAAAGATGTGGTACATATATAAAATGGAATATTACTCGGCCATAAAAAGGAATGAAACTGGGTCATTTGTAGAGACATCGATGGATCGAGAGACTGTCATACAGAATGAAGTAAGTCAGAAAGAGGAAAACAAATATTGTATATTAATGCATATATGTGGAGCCTAAAAATGGTACAGATGAACTGGTTTGCAGGGAAGAAATAGAGACACAGAGGTAGAGAACAAACGTATGGACACCAAGTGTGGGAAGCCATGGGGTGGTGGTGGTGGGATGAGTTGGGAGTTTGGGATTGACCTGTATACATGTATATACATAAAATACATAACGAATAATAACGTGCTGTATAAAAAAAATAAATAAAATTAAATTTCAAAATTTTAAAAAATAAAATTTAAAAATAAAACAGAAAAAATTCTTCCCATCACACAGATGTATTTATAGGAAAGAATTATTTCCATGCTTATATCTATAAATACATAAAAGGGGAATAAAATCTAACTTGAACCATAAAAGAAAAAAAAAATTGAACACACGAGTTATACAGAGGAAAACCCTATCACGGCACTTGCTCCAGTGGTAAACAATTCTGAAATTGGTCAGAGGTGGGGAACCATCTCCCATACAGCCAGCAACCCACCCCCCACGCAAGGAGCGTCCTCATTGCAAAGCTGGGGGACAGTGCCGAGGCATCTGTGAGTAAACGTGAGCTGAGCCCCAGGCCAGCTGCTGCTGAACTGTTCCCACCCTTTCCAGGTAAAACACCTGAATATGTACAAGGGCTTGAAAGCCTAGAGGAAGGACCGTGGAGCCACACCAGCGACAGCACGCAGGCCAACTTGGTGCCTGCAGGCCAGCCAGCGTGGTCCTGGACCCTGGCGCTCTTCCAGAAGCTTTCCATTGCCCTGCCTGAGATACCCCTCCTGTCCCGGCCCCCACTGCTTTTTTCCTTCCTCACCTCTGTCCGGAGAGAAATTCCAGCGGAAGGTATGGGTGACACATCCTCTTCTTTACAGGCGGCAGTCTGGCAACTCCTGCAGAAAGGCCAGCAGAACCCCACTCACAGCGGGACACCCACAAAGCTGTGGCCCCTCACTCCCTCCCACCAGCACAGCCCCGAGACTGCTGACGGGGCAGAGAATATGGAGTCAGGCACAGCTTCAGGGGCTATTGCTGCCTGGAGCTCTGTTTATATTGACCTCAACGAGGCACACCTGGGGAGGGCGGGCCGGCAGGGTAAGGCTGCCCAGGTCAGCTAATCCACAACCCTCAGGGAATCACATTGTTGAAAATGGACCCCGCTAAGGCAGAAGAGAAGCCAAGGGAAAAAAGGACACAATGCCATTTGCAGCACCGTAGATGAGTCTAGAAGTAATCACGTGACTTGTAGTAAGTCAGAAAGTGAAAGACACATATCATATCATATCACTTATAGGTGTTACCTAAAAATGGATACCAGGGCAGATATTTCCACGGAGAAGGGCAATCACAGATTCATTAAACAAACTTATGGTTCACCAATGGAAAGGTGTGAGGATTGGTTTCATTACGATATCGGGGTTAACAGACATATACAAACACAGGTGACATATATAATCACCAAAGACCTACAGAATACCAAGAGAGGACTACTCAACATTCTGTCATAACGTACATGGGAAAAGGATCCCAAGAAGAACAGTCATCTGTATATGTGTAAAAGAACCACATCTTCCACACCTACAACAAGCCAAACATTGTAATCAAACTTGCTGTAATAAAAAATAAAAACTTAAATTAAAAACACGAACAAGAAGTAGTGAGACAAACGTGAGGGGCTTTCTCCTGGTACATTCCTTTCTAAACTCCAATCTAGAACACCACTTCCACTGAGGCTCTCTTGCCCTAGTAACCAGATTTGGTAAGGGTGAACTGCTGCCACCTTGTGGCCGTTTCACACAACAGCAGCTTTAATCCCAACGCTAATGGTCAGTTGATATTCAAAATCATTGCAGGCCTGTAAATGACACCTGCCCTGAAAACAAATCCTGGGGTCACATATCGACCAAAAAATTCAAAGGACGTCCATATTTCAAAACCACCGTTTCAAAAGGCATATTTTACGCACATTAGTGTTCTGCTTCTTTTCCTTTCTTTCCTTTTTTGTTAAAAATACGAGTATGGAAAAAGGCATCCCTCAGGATGGGTGAAAATCGTTGCAAACGAATCAATGGACACAGGTTTAATCTCCAATATATATAAACAGCTCATGCAGCTTAATATTAAAAAAACAAACAACCCCAAAAAAAATGGGCAGAAGATCTAAAGAGACGTTTCTTCAAAGGAGACACAGAGATGGCCAAGACGCACATGAAAAGCTGCTCAACAGCACTAATTATTAGAGAAATGCAAATCAAAACTACAATGAGGTATCACCTCACACCTGTTAGAATTGGCATCATCAGAAAATCTACAAACAACCAATTCTGGGGAGGGTGTGGACAAAAGGAGCCCTCTTCCACTATTGGTGGGAATGTAAATTGATACAGTCACTATGGAGAACAGTATGGAGTTTCCTTAAAAAAAACTAGAAATAGAATTACCATCTGATCCAGCAATCCCACTTCTGGGCATATACCCAGAGAAAACCATAAATCAAAAAGGCACATTCACCACAATGTTCGTTGCAGCACTATTTACAATAGCCAGGTAATGGAAGCAACCTAAATGCCCACAGACAGATGAATGGATAAAGATGTGGTACATATATAAAATGGAATATGACTCGGCCATAAAAAGGAATGAAACTGGGTCATTTGTAGAGACATCGATGGATCGAGAGACTGTCATACAGAATGAAGTAAGTCAGAAAGAGGAAAACAAATATTGTATATTAATGCATATATGTGGAGCCTAAAAATGGTACAGATGAACTGGTTTGCAGGGAAGAAATAGAGACACAGAGGTAGAGAACAAACGTATGGACACCAAGTGTGGGAATCCATGGGGTGGTGGTGGTGGGATGAGTTGGGAGATTGGGATTGACCTGTATACATGTATATGCATAAAATACATAACTAATAATAATGTGCTGTATAAAAACATAAATAAAATTAAATTTCAAAATTTTAAAAAATCAAATTTAAAAATAAATCAGAAAAAATTCTTCCCGTCACACAGATGTATTTATAGGAATGAATTATTTCCATGCTTATATTTATAAATACATAAAAGAGGAATAAAATCTAACTTGAACCAAAAAAGAAAAAAAAAATTGAACACACGAGTTATACAGAGGAAAACCCTATCACGGCACTTGCTCCAGCGGTAAACAATTCTGAAATTGGTCAGAGGTGGGGAACCATCTCCCATACAGCCAGCCACACACCCCCCACACAAGGAGCGTCCTCATTGTAAAGCTGGGGGACCGTGCCGAGGCATCTGTGAGTAAACGTGAGCTGAGCCCCAGGCCAGCTGCTTCTGATCTGTTCCCACCCTTTCCAGGTAAAACACCTGAATATGTACAAGGGCTTGAAAGCCTAGAGGAAGGACCGTGGAGCCACACCAGCGACAGCACGCAGGCCAACTTGGTGCCTGCAGGCCAGCCAGCGTGGTCCTGGCCCCGGGCGCTCTTCCAGAAGCTTTCCATTGCCCTGCCTGAGATACCCCTCCTGTCCCGGCCCCCACTGCTTTTTTCCTTCCTCACCTCTGTCCGGAGAGAAATTCCAGCGGAAGGTATGGGTGACACATCCTCTTCTTTACAGGCGGCAGCCTGGCAACTCCTGCAGAAAGGCCAGCAGAACCCCACTCACACCGGGCCACCCACAAAGCTGTGGCCCCTCACTCCCTCCCACCAGCACAGCCCCGAGACTGCTGACGGGGCAGAGAATATGGAGTCAGGCACAGCTTCAGGGGCTATTGCTGCCTGGAGCTCTGTTTATATTGATCTCAACGAGGCACACCTGGGGAGGGCGGGCCGGCAGGGTAAGGCTGCCCAGGTCAGCTAATCCACAACCCTCAGGGAATCACATTGTTGAAAATGGACCCCGCTAAGGCAGAAGAGAAGCCAAGGGAAAAAAGGACACAATGCCATTTGCAGCACCGTAGATGAGTCTAGAAGTAATCACGTGACTTGTAGTAAGTCAGAAAGTGAAAGACACATATCATATCATATCACTTATAGGTGTTACCTAAAAATAGATACCAGGGCAGATATTTCCAAGGAGAAGGGCAATCACAGATTCATTAAACAAACTTATGGTTCACCAATGGAAACGTGTGAGGATTAGTTTCATTATGATATCGGGGTTAACAGACATATACAAACACAGGTGACATATATAATCACCAAAGACCTACAGAATACCAAGAGAGGACTACTCAACATTCTGTCATAACGTACATGGGAAAAGGATCCCAAGAAGAACAGTCATCTGTATATGTGTAAAAGAACCACATCTTCCACACCTACAACAAGCCAAACATTGTAATCAAACTTGCTGTAATAAAAAATAAAAACTTAAATTAAAAACACGAACAAGAAATAGTGAGACAAACGTGAGGGGCTTTCTCCTGGCACATTCCATTCTAAACTCCAATCTAGAACACCACTTCCACTGAGGCTCTCTTGCCCTAGTAACCAGATTTGGTAAGGGAGAACTGCTGCCACCTTGTGGCCGTTTCACACAACAGCAGCTTTAATCCCAACGCTAATGGTCAGTTGATATTCAAATCATTGCAGGCCTGTAAATGACACCTGCCCTGAAAACAAATCCTGGGGTCACATATCGACCAAAAAATTCAAAGGACGTCCATATTTCAAAACGACCGTTTCAAAAGGCATATTTTACGCACATTAGTGTTCTGCTTCTTTTCCTT
Organism: Mesoplodon mirus; assembly: GCF_964341445.2. Lineage (NCBI taxonomy): Eukaryota > Metazoa > Chordata > Mammalia > Artiodactyla > Ziphiidae > Mesoplodon > Mesoplodon mirus. Next base: position 1,154,218 of record NW_028295683.1, on the reverse strand, counting down.
TCTTTCCTTTTTTGTTAAAAAACACGGGAATGGAAAAAGGCATCCCTCAGAGTGGGCGAAAATCGTTGCAGATGAATCAATGGACAGAGGTTTAATCTCCAATATATATAAACAGCTCATGCAGCTTAATATTAAAAAAACAAACAACCCAAAAAAATGGGCAGAAGATCTAAAGAGACGTTTCTTCAAAGGAGACACAGAGATGGCCAAGACGCACATGAAAAGCTGCTCAACAGCACTAATTATTAGAGAAATGCAAATCAAAACTACAATGAGGTATCACCTCACACCTGTTAGAATCGGCATCATCAGAAAATCTACAAACAACCAATTCTGGGGAGGGTGTGGACAAAAGGAGCCCTCTTCCACTATTGGTGGGAATGTAAATTGATACAGTCACTATGGAGAACAGTATGGAGTTTCCTTAAAAAAACTAGAAATAGAATTACCATCTGATCCAGCAATCCCACTTCTGGGCATATACCCAGAGAAAACCGTATTTCAAAAAGGCACATTCACCACAATGTTCGTTGCAGCACTATTTACAATAGCCAGGTAATGGAAGCAACCTAAATGCCCACAGACAGATGAATGGATAAAGATGTGGTACATATATAAAATGGAATATTACTCGGCCATAAAAAGGAATGAAACTGGGTCATTTGTAGAGACATCGATGGATCGAGAGACTGTCATACAGAATGAAGTAAGTCAGAAAGAGGAAAACAAATATTGTATATTAATGCATATATGTGGAGCCTAAAAATGGTACAGATGAACTGGTTTGCAGGGAAGAAATAGAGACACAGAGGTAGAGAACAAACGTATGGACACCAAGTGTGGGAAGCCATGGGGTGGTGGTGGTGGGATGAGTTGGGAGTTTGGGATTGACCTGTATACATGTATATACATAAAATACATAACGAATAATAACGTGCTGTATAAAAAAAATAAATAAAATTAAATTTCAAAATTTTAAAAAATAAAATTTAAAAATAAAACAGAAAAAATTCTTCCCATCACACAGATGTATTTATAGGAAAGAATTATTTCCATGCTTATATCTATAAATACATAAAAGGGGAATAAAATCTAACTTGAACCATAAAAGAAAAAAAAAATTGAACACACGAGTTATACAGAGGAAAACCCTATCACGGCACTTGCTCCAGTGGTAAACAATTCTGAAATTGGTCAGAGGTGGGGAACCATCTCCCATACAGCCAGCAACCCACCCCCCACGCAAGGAGCGTCCTCATTGCAAAGCTGGGGGACAGTGCCGAGGCATCTGTGAGTAAACGTGAGCTGAGCCCCAGGCCAGCTGCTGCTGAACTGTTCCCACCCTTTCCAGGTAAAACACCTGAATATGTACAAGGGCTTGAAAGCCTAGAGGAAGGACCGTGGAGCCACACCAGCGACAGCACGCAGGCCAACTTGGTGCCTGCAGGCCAGCCAGCGTGGTCCTGGACCCTGGCGCTCTTCCAGAAGCTTTCCATTGCCCTGCCTGAGATACCCCTCCTGTCCCGGCCCCCACTGCTTTTTTCCTTCCTCACCTCTGTCCGGAGAGAAATTCCAGCGGAAGGTATGGGTGACACATCCTCTTCTTTACAGGCGGCAGTCTGGCAACTCCTGCAGAAAGGCCAGCAGAACCCCACTCACAGCGGGACACCCACAAAGCTGTGGCCCCTCACTCCCTCCCACCAGCACAGCCCCGAGACTGCTGACGGGGCAGAGAATATGGAGTCAGGCACAGCTTCAGGGGCTATTGCTGCCTGGAGCTCTGTTTATATTGACCTCAACGAGGCACACCTGGGGAGGGCGGGCCGGCAGGGTAAGGCTGCCCAGGTCAGCTAATCCACAACCCTCAGGGAATCACATTGTTGAAAATGGACCCCGCTAAGGCAGAAGAGAAGCCAAGGGAAAAAAGGACACAATGCCATTTGCAGCACCGTAGATGAGTCTAGAAGTAATCACGTGACTTGTAGTAAGTCAGAAAGTGAAAGACACATATCATATCATATCACTTATAGGTGTTACCTAAAAATGGATACCAGGGCAGATATTTCCACGGAGAAGGGCAATCACAGATTCATTAAACAAACTTATGGTTCACCAATGGAAAGGTGTGAGGATTGGTTTCATTACGATATCGGGGTTAACAGACATATACAAACACAGGTGACATATATAATCACCAAAGACCTACAGAATACCAAGAGAGGACTACTCAACATTCTGTCATAACGTACATGGGAAAAGGATCCCAAGAAGAACAGTCATCTGTATATGTGTAAAAGAACCACATCTTCCACACCTACAACAAGCCAAACATTGTAATCAAACTTGCTGTAATAAAAAATAAAAACTTAAATTAAAAACACGAACAAGAAGTAGTGAGACAAACGTGAGGGGCTTTCTCCTGGTACATTCCATTCTAAACTCCAATCTAGAACACCACTTCCACTGAGGCTCTCTTGCCCTAGTAACCAGATTTGGTAAGGGTGAACTGCTGCCACCTTGTGGCCGTTTCACACAACAGCAGCTTTAATCCCAACGCTAATGGTCAGTTGATATTCAAAATCATTGCAGGCCTGTAAATGACACCTGCCCTGAAAACAAATCCTGGGGTCACATATCGACCAAAAAATTCAAAGGACGTCCATATTTCAAAACCACCGTTTCAAAAGGCATATTTTACGCACATTAGTGTTCTGCTTCTTTTCCTTTCTTTCCTTTTTTGTTAAAAATACGAGTATGGAAAAAGGCATCCCTCAGGATGGGTGAAAATCGTTGCAAACGAATCAATGGACACAGGTTTAATCTCCAATATATATAAACAGCTCATGCAGCTTAATATTAAAAAAACAAACAACCCCAAAAAAAATGGGCAGAAGATCTAAAGAGACGTTTCTTCAAAGGAGACACAGAGATGGCCAAGACGCACATGAAAAGCTGCTCAACAGCACTAATTATTAGAGAAATGCAAATCAAAACTACAATGAGGTATCACCTCACACCTGTTAGAATTGGCATCATCAGAAAATCTACAAACAACCAATTCTGGGGAGGGTGTGGACAAAAGGAGCCCTCTTCCACTATTGGTGGGAATGTAAATTGATACAGTCACTATGGAGAACAGTATGGAGTTTCCTTAAAAAAAACTAGAAATAGAATTACCATCTGATCCAGCAATCCCACTTCTGGGCATATACCCAGAGAAAACCATAAATCAAAAAGGCACATTCACCACAATGTTCGTTGCAGCACTATTTACAATAGCCAGGTAATGGAAGCAACCTAAATGCCCACAGACAGATGAATGGATAAAGATGTGGTACATATATAAAATGGAATATGACTCGGCCATAAAAAGGAATGAAACTGGGTCATTTGTAGAGACATCGATGGATCGAGAGACTGTCATACAGAATGAAGTAAGTCAGAAAGAGGAAAACAAATATTGTATATTAATGCATATATGTGGAGCCTAAAAATGGTACAGATGAACTGGTTTGCAGGGAAGAAATAGAGACACAGAGGTAGAGAACAAACGTATGGACACCAAGTGTGGGAATCCATGGGGTGGTGGTGGTGGGATGAGTTGGGAGATTGGGATTGACCTGTATACATGTATATGCATAAAATACATAACTAATAATAATGTGCTGTATAAAAACATAAATAAAATTAAATTTCAAAATTTTAAAAAATCAAATTTAAAAATAAATCAGAAAAAATTCTTCCCGTCACACAGATGTATTTATAGGAATGAATTATTTCCATGCTTATATTTATAAATACATAAAAGAGGAATAAAATCTAACTTGAACCAAAAAAGAAAAAAAAAATTGAACACACGAGTTATACAGAGGAAAACCCTATCACGGCACTTGCTCCAGCGGTAAACAATTCTGAAATTGGTCAGAGGTGGGGAACCATCTCCCATACAGCCAGCCACACACCCCCCACACAAGGAGCGTCCTCATTGTAAAGCTGGGGGACCGTGCCGAGGCATCTGTGAGTAAACGTGAGCTGAGCCCCAGGCCAGCTGCTTCTGATCTGTTCCCACCCTTTCCAGGTAAAACACCTGAATATGTACAAGGGCTTGAAAGCCTAGAGGAAGGACCGTGGAGCCACACCAGCGACAGCACGCAGGCCAACTTGGTGCCTGCAGGCCAGCCAGCGTGGTCCTGGCCCCGGGCGCTCTTCCAGAAGCTTTCCATTGCCCTGCCTGAGATACCCCTCCTGTCCCGGCCCCCACTGCTTTTTTCCTTCCTCACCTCTGTCCGGAGAGAAATTCCAGCGGAAGGTATGGGTGACACATCCTCTTCTTTACAGGCGGCAGCCTGGCAACTCCTGCAGAAAGGCCAGCAGAACCCCACTCACACCGGGCCACCCACAAAGCTGTGGCCCCTCACTCCCTCCCACCAGCACAGCCCCGAGACTGCTGACGGGGCAGAGAATATGGAGTCAGGCACAGCTTCAGGGGCTATTGCTGCCTGGAGCTCTGTTTATATTGATCTCAACGAGGCACACCTGGGGAGGGCGGGCCGGCAGGGTAAGGCTGCCCAGGTCAGCTAATCCACAACCCTCAGGGAATCACATTGTTGAAAATGGACCCCGCTAAGGCAGAAGAGAAGCCAAGGGAAAAAAGGACACAATGCCATTTGCAGCACCGTAGATGAGTCTAGAAGTAATCACGTGACTTGTAGTAAGTCAGAAAGTGAAAGACACATATCATATCATATCACTTATAGGTGTTACCTAAAAATAGATACCAGGGCAGATATTTCCAAGGAGAAGGGCAATCACAGATTCATTAAACAAACTTATGGTTCACCAATGGAAAGGTGTGAGGATTAGTTTCATTATGATATCGGGGTTAACAGACATATACAAACACGGGTGACATATATAATCACCAAAGACCTACAGAATACCAAGAGAGGACTACTCAACATTCTGTCATAACGTACATGGGAAAAGGATCCCAAGAAGAACAGTCATCTGTATATGTGTAAAAGAACCACATCTTCCACACCTACAACAAGCCAAACATTGTAATCAAACTTGCTGTAATAAAAAATAAAAACTTAAATTAAAAACACGAACAAGAAATAGTGAGACAAACGTGAGGGGCTTTCTCCTGGCACATTCCATTCTAAACTCCAATCTAGAACACCACTTCCACTGAGGCTCTCTTGCCCTAGTAACCAGATTTGGTAAGGGAGAACTGCTGCCACCTTGTGGCCGTTTCACACAACAGCAGCTTTAATCCCAACGCTAATGGTCAGTTGATATTCAAATCATTGCAGGCCTGTAAATGACACCTGCCCTGAAAACAAATCCTGGGGTCACATATCGACCAAAAAATTCAAAGGACGTCCATATTTCAAAACGACCGTTTCAAAAGGCATATTTTACGCACATTAGTGTTCTGCTTCTTTTCCTTTCTTTCCTTTTTTGTTAAAAAACACGGGAATGGAAAAAGGCATCCCTCAGATTGGGCGAAAATCGTTGCAGATGAATCAATGGACAGAGGTTTAATCTCCAATATATATAAACAGCTCATGCAGCTTAATATTAAAAAAACAAACAACCCAAAAAAAATGGACAGAAGATCTAAAGAGACGTTTCTTCAAAGGAGACACAGAGATGGCCAAGACGCACATGAAAAGCTGCTCAACAGCACTAATTATTAGAGAAATGCAAATCAAAACTACAATGAGGTATCACCTCACACCTGTTAGAATCGGCATCATCAGAAAATCTACAAACAACCAATTCTGGGGAGGGTGTGGACAAAAGGAGCCCTCTTCCACTATTGGTGGGAATGTAAATTGATACAGTCACTATGGAGAACAGTATGGAGTTTCCTTAAAAAAACTAGAAATAGAATTACCATCTGATCCAGCAATCCCACTTCTGGGCATATACCCAGAGAAAACCGTATTTCAAAAAGGCACATTCACCACAATGTTCGTTGCAGCACTATTTACAATAGCCAGGTAATGGAAGCAACCTAAATGCCCACAGACAGATGAATGGATAAAGATGTGGTACATATATAAAATGGAATATTACTCGGCCATAAAAAGGAATGAAACTGGGTCATTTGTAGAGACATCGATGGATATAGAGACTGTCATACAGAATGAAGTAAGTCAGAAAGAGGAAAACAAATATTGTATATTAATGCATATATGTGGAGCCTAAAAATGGTACAGATGAACTGGTTTGCAGGGAAGAAATAGAGACACAGAGGTAGAGAACAAACGTATGGACACCAAGTGTGGGAAGCCATGGGGTGGTGGTTGTGGGATGAGTTGGGAGTTTGGGATTGACCTGTATACATGTATATACATAAAATACATAACTAATAATAACGTGCTGTATAAAAAAAAAATTAAAATTAAATTTCAAAATTTTAAAAAATAAAATTTAAAAATAAAACAGAAAAAATTCTTCCCGTCACACAGATATATTTATAGGAATGAATTATTTCCATTCTTATATTTATAAATACATAAAAGATGAATAAAACCTAACTTGAACCAAAAAAGAAAAAAAAATTGAACCCACGAGTTATACAGAGGAAAACCCTATCTCGGCACTTGCTCCAGCGGTAAACAATTCTGAAATTGGTCAGAGGTGGGGAACCATCTCCCATAGAGCCAGCCACCCACCCCCCACACAAGGAGCGTCCTCATTGCAAAGCTGGGGGACCGTGCCGAGGCATCTGTGAGTAAACGTGATCTGAGCCCCAGGCCAGCTGCTTCTGATCTGTTCCCACCCTTTCCAGGTAAAACACCTGAATATGTACAAGGGCTTGAAAGCCTAGAGGAAGGACCGTGGAGCCACACCAGCGACAGCACGCAGGCCAACTTGGTGCCTGCAGGCCAGCCAGCGTGGTCCTGGCCCCGGGCGCTCTTCCAGAAGCTTTCCATTGCCCTGCCTGAGATACCCCTCCTGTCCCGGCCCCCACTGCTTTTTTCCTTCCTCACCTCTGTCCGGAGAGAAATTCCAGCGGAAGGTATGGGTGACACATCCTCTTCTTTACAGGCGGCAGCCTGACAACTCCTGCAGAAAGGCCAGCAGAACCCCACTCACACCGGGCCACCCACAAAGCTGTGGCCCCTCACTCCCTCCCACCAGCACAGCCCCGAGACTGCTGACGGGGCAGAGAATATGGAGTCAGGCACAGCTTCAGGGGCTATTGCTGCCTGGAGCTCTGTTTATATTGATCTCAACGAGGCACACCTGGGGAGGGCGGGCCGGCAGGGTAAGGCTGCCCAGGTCAGCTAATCCACAACCCTCAGGGAATCACATTGTTGAAAATGGACCCCGCTAAGGCAGAAGAGAAGCCAAGGGAAAAAAGGACACAATGCCATTTGCAGCACCGTAGATGAGTCTAGAAGTAATCACGTGACTTGTAGTAAGTCAGAAAGTGAAAGACACATATCATATCATATCACGTATAGGTGTTACCTAAAAATGGATACCAGGGCAGATATTTCCACGGAGAAGGGCAATCACAGATTAAACAAACTTATGGTTCACCAATGGAAAGGTGTGAGGATTAGTTTCATTATGATATCGGGGTTAACAGACATATACAAACACAGGTGACATATATAATCACCAAAGACCTACAGAATACCAAGAGAGGACTACTCAACATTCTGTCATAACGTACATGGGAAAAGGATCCCAAGAAGAACAGTCATCTGTATATGTGTAAAAGAACCACATCTTCCACACCTACAACAAGCCAAACATTGTAATCAAACTTGCTGTAATAAAAAATAAAACCTTAAATTAAAAACACGAACAAGAAGTAGTGAGACAAACGTGAGGGGCTTTCTCCTGGTACATTCCATTCTAAACTCCAATCTAGAACACCACTTCCACTGAGGCTCTCTTGCCCTAGTAACCAGATTTGGTAAGGGTGAACTGCTGCCACCTTGTGGCCGTTTCACACAACAGCAGCTTTAATCCCAACGCTAATGGTCAGTTGATATTCAAAATCATTGCAGGCCTGTAAATGACACCTGCCCTGAAAACAAATCCTGGGGTCACATATCGACCAAAAAATTCTAAGGACGTCCATATTTCAAAACGACCGTTTCAAAAGGCATATTTTACGCACATTAGTGTTCTGCTTCTTTTCCTTTCTTTCCTTTTGTGTTAAAAAACCCGGGAATGGAAAAAGGCATCCCTCAGAATGGGCGAAAATCGTTGCAGACGAATCAATGGACACAGGTTTAATCTCCAATATATATAAACAGCTCATGCAGCTTAATATTAAAAAAACAAACAACCCCAAAAAAATGGGCAGAAGATCTAAAGAGACGTTTCTTCAAAGGAGACACAGATATGGCCAAGACGCACATGAAAAGCTGCTCAACAGCACTAATTATTAGAGAAATGCAAATCAAAACTACAATGAGGTATCACCTCACACCTGTTAGAATCGGCATCATCAGAAAATCTACAAACAACCAATTCTGGGGAGGGTGTGGACAAAAGGAGCCCTCTTCCACTATTGGTGGGAATGTAAATTGATACAGTCACTATGGAGAACAGTATGGAGTTTCCTTAAAAAAACTAGAAATAGAATTACCATCTGATCCAGCAATCCCACTTCTGGGCATATACCCAGAGAAAACCGTATTTCAAAAAGGCACATTCACCACAATGTTCGTTGCAGCACTATTTACAATAGCCAGGTAATGGAAGCAACCTAAATGCCCACAGACAGATGAATGGATAAAGATGTGGTACATATATAAAATGGAATATGACTCGGCCATAAAAAGGAATGAAACTGGGTCATTTGTAGAGACATCGATGGATCGAGAGACTGTCATACAGAATGAAGTAAGTCAGAAAGAGGAAAACAAATATTGTATATTAATGCATATATGTGGAGCCTAAAAATGGTACAGATGAACTGGTTTGCAGGGAAGAAATAGAGACACAGAGGTAGAGAACAAACGTATGGACACCAAGTGTGGGAAGCCATGGGGTGGTGGTGGTGGGATGAGTTGGGAGTTTGGGATTGACCTGTATACATGTATATACATAAAATACATAACGAATAATAACGTGCTGTATAAAAAAAAATAAATAAAATTAAATTTCAAAATTTTAAAAAATAAAATTTAAAAATAAAACAGAAAAAATTCTTCCCATCACACAGATGTATTTATAGGAAAGAATTATTTCCATGCTTATATCTATAAATACATAAAAGGGGAATAAAATCTAACTTGAACCATAAAAGAAAAAAAAAATTGAACACACGAGTTATACAGAGGAAAACCCTATCACGGCACTTGCTCCAGTGGTAAACAATTCTGAAATTGGTCAGAAGTGGGGAACCATCTCCCATACAGCCAGCAACCCACCCCCCACGCAAGGAGCGTCCTCATTGCAAAGCTGGGGGACCGTGCCGAGGCATCTGTGAGTAAACGTGAGCTGAGCCCCAGGCCAGCTGCTGCTGAACTGTTCCCACCCTTTCCAGGTAAAACACCTGAATATGTACAAGGGCTTGAAAGCCTAGAGGAAGGACCGTGGAGCCACACCAGCGACAGCACGCAGGCCAACTTGGTGCCTGCAGGCCAGCCAGCGTGGTCCTGGACCCTGGCGCTCTTCCAGAAGCTTTCCATTGCCCTGCCTGAGATACCCCTCCTGTCCCGGCCCCCACTGCTTTTTTCCTTCCTCACCTCTGTCCGGAGAGAAATTCCAGCGGAAGGTATGGGTGACACATCCTCTTCTTTACAGGCGGCAGTCTGGCAACTCCTGCAGAAAGGCCAGCAGAACCCCACTCACAGCGGGACACCCACAAAGCTGTGGCCCCTCACTCCCTCCCACCAGCACAGCCCTGAGACTGCTGACGGGGCAGAGAATATGGAGTCAGGCACAGCTTCAGGGGCTATTGCTGCCTGGAGCTCTGTTTATATTGACCTCAACGAGGCACACCTGGGGAGGGCGGGCCGGCAGGGTAAGGCTGCCCAGGTCAGCTAATCCACAACCCTCAGGGAATCACATTGTTGAAAATGGACCCCGCTAAGGCAGAAGAGAAGCCAAGGGAAAAAAGGACACAATGCCATTTGCAGCACCGTAGATGAGTCTAGAAGTAATCACGTGACTTGTAGTAAGTCAGAAAGTGAAAGACACATATCATATCATATCACTTATAGGTGTTACCTAAAAATGGATACCAGGGCAGATATTTCCACGGAGAAGGGCAATCACAGATTCATTAAACAAACTTATGGTTCACCAATGGAAAGGTGTGAGGATTGGTTTCATTACGATATCGGGGTTAACAGACATATACAAACACAGGTGACATATATAATCACCAAAGACCTACAGAATACCAAGAGAGGACTACTCAACATTCTGTCATAACGTACATGGGAAAAGGATCCCAAGAAGAACAGTCATCTGTATATGTGTAAAAGAACCACATCTTCCACACCTACAACAAGCCAAACATTGTAATCAAACTTGCTGTAATAAAAAATAAAAACTTAAATTAAAAACACGAACAAGAAGTAGTGAGACAAACGTGAGGGGCTTTCTCCTGGTACATTCCATTCTAAACTCCAATGTAGAACACCACTTCCACTGAGGCTCTCTTGCCCTAGTAACCAGATTTGGTAAGGGTGAACTGCTGCCACCTTGTGGCCGTTTCACACAACAGCAGCTTTAATCCCAACGCTAATGGTCAGTTGATATTCAAAATCATTGCAGGCCTGTAAATGACACCTGCCCTGAAAACAAATCCTGGGGTCACATATCGACCAAAAAATTCTAAGGACGTCCATATTTCAAAACCACCGTTTCAAAAGGCATATTTTACGCACATTAGTGTTCTGCTTCTTTTCCTTTCTTTCCTTTTTTGTTAAAAATACGAGTATGGAAAAAGGCATCCCTCAGGATGGGTGAAAATCGTTGCAAACGAATCAATGGACAAAGGTTTAATCTCCAATATATATAAACAGCTCATGCAGCTTAATATTAAAAAAACAAACAACCCCCAAAAAAATGGGCAGAAGATCTAAAGAGACGTTTCTTCAAAGGAGACACAGAGATGGCCAAGACGCACATGAAAAGCTGCTCAACAGCACTAATTATTAGAGAAATGCAAATCAAAACTACAATGAGGTATCACCTCACACCTGTTAGAATTGGCATCATCAGAAAATCAACAAACAACCAATTCTGGGGAGGGTGTGGACAAAAGGAGCCCTCTTCCACTATTGGTGGGAATGTAAATTGATACAGTCACTATGGAGAACAGTATGGAGTTTCCTTAAAAAAAACTAGAAATAGAATTACCATCTGATCCAGCAATCCCACTTCTGGGCATATACCCAGAGAAAACCCTATTTCAAAAAGGCACATTCACCACAATGTTCGTTGCAGCACTATTTACAATAGCCAGGTAATGGAAGCAACCTAAATGCCCACAGACAGATGAATGGATAAAGATGTGGTACATATATAAAATGGAATATGACTCGGCCATAAAAAGGAATGAAACTGGGTCATTTGTAGAGACATCGATGGATCGAGAGACTGTCATACAGAATGAAGTAAGTCAGAAAGAGGAAAACAAATATTGTATATTAATGCATATATGTGGAGCCTAAAAATGGTACAGATGAACTGGTTTGCAGGGAAGAATTAGAGACACAGAGGTAGAGAACAAACGTATGGACACCAAGTGTGGGAATCCATGGGGTGGTGGTGGTGGGATGAGTTGGGAGATTGGGATTGACCTGTATACATGTATATGCATAAAATACATAACTAATAATAATGTGCTGTATAAAAACATAAATAAAATTAAATTTCAAAATTTTAAAAAATCAAATTTAAAAATAAATCAGAAAAAATTCTTCCCGTCACACAGATGTATTTATAGGAATGAATTATTTCCATGCTTATATTTATAAATACATAAAAGAGGAATAAAATCTAACTTGAACCAAAAAAGAAAAAAAAAATTGAACACACGAGTTATACAGAGGAAAACCCTATCACGGCACTTGCTCCAGCGGTAAACAATTCTGAAATTGGTCAGAGGTGGGGAACCATCTCCCAAACAGCCAGCCACACACCCCCCACACAAGGAGCGTCCTCACTGCAAAGTTGGGGGATCGTGACGAGGCATCTGTGAGTAAACGTGAGCTGAGCCCCAGGCCAGCTGCTTCTGATCTGTTCCCACCCTTTCCAGGTAAAACACCTGAATATATAAAAGGGCTTGAAAGCCTAGAGGAAGGACCGTGGAGCCACACCAGCGACAGCACGCAGGCCAACTTGATGCCTGCACGCCAGCCAGCGTGGTCCTGGCCCCGGGCGCTCTTCCAGAAGCTTTCCATTGCCCTGCCTGAGATACCCCTCCTGTCCCGGCCCCCACTGCTTTTTTCCTTCCTCACCTCTGTCCGAAGAGTAATTCCAGCGGAAAGTATGGGTGACACATCCTCTTCTTTACGGGCGGCAGCCTGGCAACTCCTGCAGAAAGGCCAGCAGAACCCCACTCACACCGGGCCACCCACAAAGCTGTGGCCCCTCACTCCCTCCCACCAGCACAGCCCCGAGACTGCTGACGGGGTAGAGAATATGGAGTCAGGCACAGCTTCAGGGGCTATTGCTGCCTGGAGCTCTGTTTATATTGACCTCAACGAGGCACACCTGGGGAGGGCGGGCCGGCAGGGTAAGGCTGCCCAGGTCAGCTAATCCACAACCCTCAGGGAATCACATTGTTGAAAATGGACCCCGCTAAGGCAGAAGAGAAGCCAAGGGAAAAAAGGACACAATGCCATTTGCAGCACCGTAGATGAGTCTAGAAGTAATCACGTGACTTGTAGTAAGTCAGAAAGTGAAAGACACATATCATATCATATCACTTATAGGTGTTACCTAAAAATGGATACCAGGGCAGATATTTCCACGGAGAAGGGCAATCACAGATTCATTAAACAAACTTATGGTTCACCAATGGAAAGGTGTGAGGATTGGTTTCATTACGATATCGGGGTTAACAGACATATACAAACACAGGTGACATATATAATCACCAAAGACCTACAGAATACCAAGAGAGGACTACTCAACATTCTGTCATAACGTACATGGGAAAAGGATCCCAAGAAGAACAGTCATCTGTATATGTGTAAAAGAACCACATCTTCCACACCTACAACAAGCCAAACATTGTAATCAAACTTGCTGTAATAAAAAATAAAAACTTAAATTAAAAACACGAACAAGAAGTAGTGAGACAAACGTGAGGGGCTTTCTCCTGGTACATTCCATTCTAAACTCCAATCTAGAACACCACTTCCACTGAGGCTCTCTTGCACTAGTAACCAGATTTGGTAAGGGTGAACTGCTGCCACCTTGTGGCCGTTTCACACAACAGCAGCTTTAATCCCAACGCTAATGGTCAGTTGATATTCAAAATCATTGCAGGCCTGTAAATGACACCTGCCCTGGAAACAAATCCTGGGGTCACATATCGACCAAAAAATTCAAAGGACGTCCATATTTCAAAACGACCGTTTCAAAAGGCATATTTTACGCACATTAGTGTTCTGCTTCTTTTCCTTTCTTTCCTTTTTTGTTAAAAAAAACGGGAATGGAAAAAGGCATCCCTCAGGATGGGTGAAAATCGTTGCAAACGAATCAATGGACACAGGTTTAATCTCCAATATATATAAACAGCTCATGCAGCTTAATATAAAAAAACAAACAACCCCCCCAAAAATGGGCAGAAGATCTAAAGAGACGTTTCTTCAAAGGAGACACAGAGATGGCCAAGACGCACATGAAAAGCTGCTCAACAGCACTAATTATTAGAGAAATGCAAATCAAAACTACAATGAGGTATCACCTCACACCTGTTAGAATCGGCATCATCAGAAAATCTACAAACAACCAATTCTGGGGAGGGTGTGGACAAAAGGAGCCCTCTTCCACTATTGGTGGGAATGTAAATTGATACAGTCACTATGGAGAACAGTATGGAGTTTCCTTAAAAAAACTAGAAATAGAATTACCATCTGATCCAGCAATCCCACTTCTGGGCATATACCCAGAGAAAACCGTAAATCAAAAAGGCACATTCACCACAATGTTCGTTGCAGCACTATTTACAATAGCCAGGTAATGGAAGCAACCTAAATGCCCACAGACAGATGAATGGATAAAGATGTGGTACATATATAAAATGGAATATGACTCGGCCATAAAAAGGAATGAAACTGGGTCATTTGTAGAGACATCGATGGATCGAGAGACAGTCATACAGAATGAAGTAAGTCAGAAAGAGGAAAACAAATATTGTATATTAATGCATATATGTGGAGCCTAAAAATGGTACAGATGAACTGGTTTGCAGGGAAGAAATAGAGACACAGAGGTAGAGAACAAACGTATGGACACCTAGTGTGGGAAGCCATGGGGTGGTGGTGGTGGGATGATTTGGGAGATTGGGATTGACCTGTATACATGTATATGCATAAAATACATAACTAATAATAACGTGCTGTATAAAAACATAAATAAAATTAAATTTCAAAATTTTAAAAAATAAAATTTAAAAATAAAACAGAAAAAATTCTTCCCATCACACAGATGTATTTATAGGAAAGAATTATTTCCATGCTTATATCTATAAATACATAAAAGGGGAATAAAATCTAACTTGAACCATAAAAGAAAAAAAAAACCTGAACCCAGGAGTTATACAGAGGAAAACCCTATCAGGGCACTTGCTCCAGTGGTAAACAATTCTGAAATTGGTCAGAGGTGGGGAACCATCTCCCATACAGCCAGCAACCCACCCCCCACACAAGGAGCGTCCTCATTGCAAAGCTGGGGGACCGTGCCGAGGCATCTGTGAGTAAACGTGAGCTGAGCCCCAGGCCAGCTGCTGCTGAACTGTTCCCACCCTTTCCAGGTAAAACACCTGAATATGTACAAGGGCTTGAAAGCCTAGAGGAAGGACCGTGGAGCCACACCAGCGACAGCACGCAGGCCAACTTGGTGCCTGCACGCCAGCCAGCGTGGTCCTGGACCCTGGCGCTCTTCCAGAAGCTTTCCATTGCCCTGCCTGAGATACCCCTCCTGTCCAGGACCTCACTGCTTTTTTCCTTCCTCACCTCTGTCCGAAGAGAAATTCCAGCGGAAGGTATGGGTGACACATCCTCTTCTTTACAGGCGGCAGCCTGGCAACTCCTGCAGAAAGGCCAGCAGAACCCCACTCACACCGGGCCACCCACAAAGCTGTGGCCCCTCACTCCCTCCCACCAGCACAGCCCCGAGACTGCTGACGGGGCAGAGAATATGGAGTCAGGCACAGCTTCAGGGGCTATTGCTGCCTGGAGCGCTGTTTATATTGACCTCAACGAGGCACACCTGGGGAGGGCGGGCCGGCAGGGTAACGCTGCCCAGGTCAGCTAATCCACAACCCTCAGGGAATCACATTGTTGAAAATGGACCTCGCTAAGGCAGAAGAGAAGCCAAGGAAAAAAAGGACACAATGCCATTTGCAGCACCGTAAATGAGTCTAGAAGTAATCACGTGACTTGTAGTAAGTCAGAAAGTGAAAGACACATACCATATCATATCACTTATAGGTGTTACCTAAAAATGGATACCAGGGCAGATATTTCCACGGAGAAGGGCAATCACAGATTCATTAAACAAACTTATGGTTCACGAAAGGAAAGGTGTGAGGTTTGGTTTCATTACGATATCGGGGTTAACAATCATATACAAACACAGATGACATATATAATCACCAAAGACCTACAGAATACCAAGAGAGGACTACTCAACATTCTGTCATAACGTACATGGGAAAAGGATCCCAGGAAGAACAGACATCTGTATATGTGTAAAAGAACCACATCTTCCACACCTACAACAAGCCAAACATTGTAATCAAACTTGCTGTAATAAAAAATACAAAAAATTAAATTAAAAACACGAACAAGAAGTCGTGAGACAAACTTGAGGGGCTTTCTCCTGGCACATTCCATTCTAAATTCCAATCTAGAACACCACTTCCACTGAGGCTCTCTTGCCCTAGTAACCAGATTTGGTAAGGGTGAACTGCTGCCACCTTGTGGCCGTTTCACACAACAGCAGCTTTAATCCCAGCGCTAATGGTCAGTTGATATTCAAAATCATTGCAGGCCTGTAAATGACACCTGCCCTGAACACAATTCCTGGGGTCACATATCGACCAAAAAATTCAAAGGACGTCCATATTTCAAAACGACCGTTTCAAAAGGCATATTTTACGCACATTAGTGTTCTGCTTCTTTTCCTTTCTTTCCTTTTTTGTTAAAAAAAAAACGGGAATGGAAAAAGGCATCCCTCAGAATGGGCAAAAATCGTTGCAAACGAATCAATGGACAGAGGTTTAATCTCCAATATATATAAACAGCTCATGCAGCTTAATATTAAAAAAACAAACAACCCAATACAAAAATGGGCAGAAGATCTAAAGAGGCGTTTCTTCAAAGAAGACACAGAGATGGCCAAGACGCCCATGAAAAGCTGCTCAACAGCACTAATTATTAGAGAAATGCAAATCAAAACTACAATGAGGTATCACCTCACACCTGTTAGAATCGGCATCATCAGAAAATCTACAAACAACCAATTCTGGGGAGGGTGTGGACAAAAGGAGCCCTCTTCCACTATTGGTGGGAATGTAAATTGATACAGTCACTATGGAGAACAGTATGGAGTTTCCTTAAAAAAACTAGAAATAGAATTACCATCTTATCCAGCAATCCCACTTCTGGGCATATACCCAGAGAAAACCGTAAATCAAAAAGGCACATTCACCACAAAGTTCGTTGCAGCACAATTTACAATAGCCAGGTAATAGAAGCCACCTAAATGCCCACAGACAGATAAATGGATAAAGATGTGGTACATATATAAAATGAAATATTACTCGGCCATAAAAAGGAATGAAACTGGGTCATTTGTAGAGACATCGATGGATCAAGGGACTGTCATACAGAATGAAGTCAGAAAGAGGAAACCAAATACTGTATATTAAGGCATATATGTGGAACCTAAAAAATGGTACAGATGAACTGGTTTGCAGCGAAGAAATAGAGACACAGAGGTAGAGAACAAACGTATGGACACCAAGTGTGGGAAGCCATGGGGTGGTGGTGGTGGGATGAGTTGGGAGATTGGGATTGACCTGTATACATGTATATGCATAAAATACATAACTAATAATAAACTGCTGTATAAAAAAATAAATTAATTAATTTCAAAATTCTAAAAAATAAAATTTAAAAATAAGAGAGAAAAAAGTTCTTCCCATCACACAGATGTATTTATAGGAATGAATTATTTCCATGCTTATATCTCTAAATACATAAAAGAGGAATAAAATCTAACTTGAAACATAAAAGAAAAAAAAAAAACCTGAACCCACCATTTATACAGAGGAAAACCCTATCTGGACACTTGCTCCAGCGGTAAACAATTCTGAAATTGGTCAGAGGTGGGGAACCATCTCCCAAACAGCCAGCACCCCACCCCCCACGCAAGGAGCGGCCTCATTGCAAAGCTGGGGGATTGTGCCGAGGCATCTGTGCGTAAACGTGAGCTGAGCCCCAGGCCAGCTGCTGCTGAACTGTTCCCACCCTTCCCAGGTAAAACACCTGAATATGTACAAGGGCTTGAAAGCCTAGAGGAAAGGCCGTCGAGCCACACCAGCGACAGCACGCAGGCCAACTTGGTGCCTGCAGGCCAGCCAGGGTGGTCCTGGCCCCGGGCGCTCTTCCGGAAGCTTTCCATTGCCCTGCCTGAGATACGCCTCCTGTCCTGACCCCCACTGCTTTTTTCCTTCCTCACCTCTGTCCGGAGAGAAATTCCAGCGGAAGGTATGGGTGACACATCCTCTTCTTTACAGGTGTCAGCCTGGCAACTCCTGCAGAAAGGCCAGCAGAGCCCCACTCACACCGGGCCACCCACAAAGCTGTGGCCCCTCACTCCCACCCACCAGCACAGCCCCGAGACTGCTGACGGGGCAGAGAATATGGAGTCAGGCACAGCTTCAGGGGCTATTGCTGCCTGGAGCGCTGTTTATATTGACCTCAACGAGGCACACCTGGGGAGGGCGGGCCGGCAGGGTAACGCTGCCCAGGTCAGCTAATCCACAACCCTCAGGGAATCACATTATTGAAAATGGACCTCGCTAAGGCAGAAGAGAAGCCAAGGAAAAAAAGGACACAATGCCATTTGCAGCACCGTAAATGAGTCTAGAAGTAATCACGTGACTTGTAGTAAGTCAGAAAGTGAAAGACACATACCATATCATATCACTTATAGGTGTTACCTAAAAATGGATACCAGGGCAGATATTTCCACGGAGAAGGGCAATCACAGATTCATTAAACAAACTTATGGTTCACGAAAGGAAAGGTGTGAGGTTTGGTTTCATTACGATATCGGGGTTAACAATCATATACAAACACAGATGACATATATAATCACCAAAGACCTACAGAATACCAAGAGAGGACTACTCAACATTCTGTCATAACGTACATGGGAAAAGGATCCCAGGAAGAACAGACATCTGTATATGTGTAAAAGAACCACATCTTCCACACCTACAACAAGCCAAACATTGTAATCAAACTTGCTGTAATAAAAAATACAAAAAATTAAATTAAAAACACGAACAAGAAGTCGTGAGACAAACTTGAGGGGCTTTCTCCTGGCACATTCCATTCTAAATTCCAATCTAGAACACCACTTCCACTGAGGCTCTCTTGCCCTAGTAACCAGATTTGGTAAGGGTGAACTGCTGCCACCTTGTGGCCGTTTCACACAACAGCAGCTTTAATCCCAGCGCTAATGGTCAGTTGATATTCAAAATCATTGCAGGCCTGTAAATGACACCTGCCCTGAACACAATTCCTGGGGTCACATATCGACCAAAAAATTCAAAGGACGTCCATATTTCAAAACGACCGTTTCAAAAGGCATATTTTACGCACATTAGTGTTCTGCTTCTTTTCCTTTCTTTCCTTTTTTGTTAAAAAAAAAACGGGAATGCAAAAAGGCATCCCTCAGAATGGGCAAAAATCGTTGCAAACGAATCAATGGACAGAGGTTTAATCTCCAATATATATAAACAGCTCATGCAGCTTAATATTAAAAAATCAAACAACCCAATACAAAAATGGGCAGAAGATCTAAAGAGGCGTTTCTTCAAAGAAGACACAGAGATGGCCAAGACGCCCATGAAAAGCTGCTCAACAGCACTAATTATTAGAGAAATGCAAATCAAAACTACAATGAGGTATCACCTCACACCTGTTAGAATCGGCATCATCAGAAAATCTACAAACAACCAATTCTGGGGAGGGTGTGGACAAAAGGAGCCCTCTTCCACTATTGGTGGGAATGTAAATTGATACAGTCACTAAGGAGAACAGTATGGAGTTTCCTTAAAAAAACTAGAAATAGAATTACCATCTGATCCAGCAATCCCACTTCTGGGCATATACCCAGAGAAAACCGTATTTCAAAAAGGCACATTCACCACTAAGTTCGTTGCAGCACAATTTACAATAGCC
The DNA here is from genome assembly GCF_964341445.2 of Mesoplodon mirus. NCBI lineage: Eukaryota > Metazoa > Chordata > Mammalia > Artiodactyla > Ziphiidae > Mesoplodon > Mesoplodon mirus. The sequence goes on along the minus strand of NW_028295683.1, from coordinate 1,134,572 downwards.
AGGTAATAGAAGCCACCTAAATGCCCACAGACAAATAAATGGATAAAGATGTGGTACATATATAAAATGAAATATTACTCGGCCATAAAAAGGAATGAAACTGGGTCATTTGTAGAGACATCGATGGATCAAGGGACTGTCATACAGAATGAAGTCAGAAAGAGGAAACCAAATACTGTATATTAAGGCATATATGTGGAACCTAAAAAATGGTACAGATGAACTGGTTTGCAGCGAAGAAATAGAGACACAGAGGTAGAGAACAAACGTATGGACACCAAGTGTGGGAAGCCATGGGGTGGTGGTGGTGGGATGAGTTGGGAGATTGGGATTGACCTGTATACATGTATATGCATAAAATACATAACTAATAATAAACTGCTGTATAAAAAAATAAATTAATTAATTTCAAAATTCTAAAAAATAAAATTTAAAAATAAGAGAGAAAAAAGTTCTTCCCATCACACAGATGTATTTATAGGAATGAATTATTTCCATGCTTATATCTATAAATACATAAAAGAGGAATAAAATCTAACTTGAAACATAAAAGAAAAAAAAAAAACCTGAACCCACCATTTATACAGAGGAAAACCCTATCTGGACACTTGCTCCAGCGGTAAACAATTCTGAAATTGGTCAGAGGTGGGGAACCATCTCCCAAACAGCCAGCACCCCACCCCCCACGCAAGGAGCGGCCTCATTGCAAAGCTGGGGGATTGTGCCGAGGCATCTGTGCGTAAACGTGAGCTGAGCCCCAGGCCAGCTGCTGCTGAACTGTTCCCACCCTTCCCAGGTAAAACACCTGAATATGTACAAGGGCTTGAAAGCCTAGAGGAAAGGCCGTCGAGCCACACCAGCGACAGCACGCAGGCCAACTTGGTGCCTGCAGGCCAGCCAGGGTGGTCCTGGCCCCGGGCGCTCTTCCGGAAGCTTTCCATTGCCCTGCCTGAGATACGCCTCCTGTCCTGACCCCCACTGCTTTTTTCCTTCCTCACCTCTGTCCGGAGAGAAATTCCAGCGGAAGGTATGGGTGACACATCCTCTTCTTTACAGGTGTCAGCCTGGCAACTCCTGCAGAAAGGCCAGCAGAGCCACACTCACACCGGGCCACCCACAAAGCTGTGGCCCCTCACTCCCACCCACCAGCACAGCCCCGAGACTGCTGACGGGGCAGAGAATATGGAGTCAGGCACAGCTTCAGGGGCTATTGCTGCCTGGAGCGCTGTTTATATTGACCTCAACGAGGCACACCTGGGGAGGGCGGGCCGGCAGGGTAACGCTGCCCAGGTCAGCTAATCCACAACCCTCAGGGAATCACATTGTTGAAAATGGACCTCGCTAAGGCAGAAGAGAAGCCAAGGAAAAAAAGGACACAATGCCATTTGCAGCACCGTAAATGAGTCTAGAAGTAATCACGTGACTTGTAGTAAGTCAGAAAGTGAAAGACACATACCATATCATATCACTTATAGGTGTTACCTAAAAATGGATACCAGGGCAGATATTTCCACGGAGAAGGGCAATCACAGATTCATTAAACAAACTTATGGTTCACGAAAGGAAAGGTGTGAGGTTTGGTTTCATTACGATATCGGGGTTAACAATCATATACAAACACAGATGACATATATAATCACCAAAGACCTACAGAATACCAAGAGAGGACTACTCAACATTCTGTCATAACGTACATGGGAAAAGGATCCCAGGAAGAACAGACATCTGTATATGTGTAAAAGAACCACATCTTCCACACCTACAACAAGCCAAACATTGTAATCAAACTTGCTGTAATAAAAAATACAAAAAATTAAATTAAAAACACGAACAAGAAGTAGTGAGACAAACTTGAGGGGCTTTCTCCTGGCACATTCCATTCTAAATTCCAATCTAGAACACCACTTCCACTGAGGCTCTCTTGCCCTAGTAACCAGATTTGGTAAGGGTGAACTGCTGCCACCTTGTGGCCGTTTCACACAACAGCAGCTTTAATCCCAGCGCTAATGGTCAGTTGATATTCAAAATCATTGCAGGCCTGTAAATGACACCTGCCCTGAACACAATTCCTGGGGTCACATATCGACCAAAAAATTCAAAGGACGTCCATATTTCAAAACGACCGTTTCAAAAGGCATATTTTACGCACATTAGTGTTCTGCTTCTTTTCCTTTCTTTCCTTTTTTGTTAAAAAAAAAACGGGAATGGAAAAAGGCATCCCTCAGAATGGGCAAAAATCGTTGCAAACGAATCAATGGACAGAGGTTTAATCTCCAATATATATAAACAGCTCATGCAGCTTAATATTAAAAAATCAAACAACCCAATACAAAAATGGGCAGAAGATCTAAAGAGGCGTTTCTTCAAAGAAGACACAGAGATGGCCAAGACGCCCATGAAAAGCTGCTCAACAGCACTAATTATTAGAGAAATGCAAATCAAAACTACAATGAGGTATCACCTCACACCTGTTAGAATCGGCATCATCAGAAAATCTACAAACAACCAATTCTGGGGAGGGTGTGGACCAAAGGAGCCCTCTTCCACTATTGGTGGGAATGTAAATTGATACAGTCACTATGGAGAACAGTATGGAGTTTCCTTAAAAAAACTAGAAATAGAATTACCATCTGATCCAGCAATCCCACTTCTGGGCATATACCCAGAGAAAACCGTAAATCAAAAAGGCACATTCACCACAAAGTTCGTTGCAGCACAATTTACAATAGCCAGGTAATAGAAGCCAGCTAAATGCCCACAGACAGATAAATGGATAAAGATGTGGTACATATATAAAATGAAATATTACTCGGCCATAAAAAGGAATGAAACTGGGTCATTTGTAGAGACATCGATGGATCAAGGGACTGTCATACAGAATGAAGTCAGAAAGAGGAAACCAAATACTGTATATTAAGGCATATATGTGGAACCTAAAAAATGGTACAGATGAACTGGTTTGCAGCGAAGAAATAGAGACACAGAGGTAGAGAACAAACGTATGGACACCAAGTGTGGGAAGCCATGGGGTGGTGGTGGTGGGATGAGTTGGGAGATTGGGATTGACCTGTATACATGTATATGCATAAAATACATAACTAATAATAAACTGCTGTATAAAAAAATAAATTAATTAATTTCAAAATTCTAAAAAATAAAATTTAAAAATAAAAGAGAAAAAAGTTCTTCCCATCACACAGATGTATTTATAGGAATGAATTATTTCCATGCTTATATCTATAAATACATAAAAGAGGAATAAAATCTAACTTGAAACATAAAAGAAAAAAAAAACTGAACCCACCCTTTATACAGAGGAAAACCCTATCTGGACACTTGCTCCAGCGGTAAACAATTCTGAAATTGGTCAGAGGTGGGGAACCATCTCCCATACAGCCAGCACCCCACCCCCCATGCAAGGAGCGGCCTCATTGCAAAGCTGTGGGATAGTGCCGAGGCATCTGTGTGTAAACGTGAGCTGAGCCCCAGGCCAGCTGCTGCTGAACTGTTCCCACCCTTCCCAGGTAAAACACCTGAATATGTACAAGGGCTTGAAAGCCTAGAGGAAGGGCCGTCGAGCCACACCAGCGACAGCACGCAGGCCAACTTGGTGCCTGCAGGCCAGCCAGGGTGGTCCTGGCCCCGGGCGCTCTTCCAGAAGCTTTCCATTGCCCTGCCTGAGATACCCCTCCTGTCCCGTCCCCCACTGCTTTTTTCCTTCCTTACCTCTGTCCGGAGAGAAATTCCAGCGGAAGGTATGGGTGACACATCCTCTTCTTTACAGGCGGCAGCCTGGCAACTCCTGCAGAAAGGCCAGCAGAGCCCCACTCACACCGGGCCACCCACAAAGCTGTGGCCCCTCACTCCCACCCACCAGCACAGCCCCGAGACTGCTGACGGGGCAGAGAATATGGAGTCAGGCACAGCTTCAGGGGCTATTGCTGCCTGGAGCGCTGTTTATATTGACCTCAACGAGGCACACCTGGGGAGGGCGGGCCGGCAGGGTAAGGCTGCCCAGGTCAGCTAATCCACAACCCTCAGGGAATCACATTGTTGAAAATGGACCTCGCTAAGGCAGAAGAGAAGCCAAGGAAAAAAAGGACACAATGCCATTTGCAGCACCGTAAATGAGTCTAGAAGTAATCACGTGACTTGTAGTAAGTCAGAAAGTGAAAGACACATACCATATCATATCACTTATAGGTGTTACCTAAAAATGGATACCAGGGCAGATATTTCCACGGAGAAGGGCAATCACAGATTCATTAAACAAACTTATGGTTCACGAAAGGAAAGGTGTGAGGTTTGTTTTCATTACGATATCGGGGTTACCAATCATATACAAACACAGATGACATATATAATCACCAAAGACCTACAGAATACCAAGAGAGGACTACTCAACATTCTGTCATAACGTACATGGGAAAAGGATCCCAGGAAGAACAGACATCTGTATATGTGTAAAAGAACCACATCTTCCACACCTACAACAAGCCAAACATTGTAATCAAACTTGCTGTAATAAAAAATAAAAAAAATAAATTAAAAACACTAACAAGAAGTAGTGAGACAAACTTGAGGGGCTTTCTCCTGGCACATTCCATTCTAAATTCCAATCTAGAACACCACTTCCACTGAGGCTCTCTTGCCCTAGTAACCAGATTTGGTAAGGGTGAACTGCTGCCACCTTGTGGCCGTTTCACACAACAGCAGCTTTAATCCCAGCGCTAATGGTCAGTTGATATTCAAAATCATTGCAGGCCTGTAAATGACACCTGCCCTGAACACAATTCCTGGGGTCACATATCGACCAAAAATTTCAAAGGACGTCCATATTTCAAACCGGCCGTTTCAAAAGACATATTTTACGCACATTAGTGTTCTGCTTCTTTTCCTTTCTTTCCTTTTTTGTTAAAAAAAAACGGGAATGGAAAAAGGCATCCCTCAGAATGGGCGAAAATCGTTGCAAACGAATCAATGGACAGAGGTTTAATCTCCAATATATATAAACAGCTCATGCAGCTTAATATTAAAAAATCAAACAACCCAATACAAAAATGGGCAGAAGATCTAAAGAGGCGTTTCTTCAAAGAAGACACAGAGATGGCCAAGACGCACATGAAAAGCTGCTCAACAGCACTAATTATTAGAGAAATGCAAATCAAAACTACAATGAGGTATCACCTCACACCTGTTAGAATCGGCATCATCAGAAAATCTACAAACAACCAATTCTGGGGAGGGTGTGGACAAAAGGAGCCCTCTTCCACTATTGGTGGGAATTTAAATTGATACAGTCACTATGGAGAACAGTATGGAGTTTCCTTAAAAAAACTAGAAATAGAATTACCATCTGATCCAGCAATCCCACTTCTGGGCATATACCCAGAGAAAACCGTATTTCAAAAAGGCACATTCACCACAATGTTCGTTGCAGCACTATTTACAATAGTCAGGTAATGGAAGCAACCTAAATGCCCACAGACAGATGAATGGATAAAGATGTGGTACATATATAAAATGGAATATGACTCGGCCATAAAAAGGAATGAAACTGGGTCATCTGTAGAGACATCGATGGATCGAGAGACTGTCATACAGAATGAAGTAAGTCAGAAAGAGGAAAACAAATATTGTATATTAATGCATATATGTGGAGCCTAAAAATGGTACAGATGAACTGGTTTGCAGGGAAGAAATAGAGACACAGAGGTAGAGAACAAACGTATGGACACCAAGTGTGGGAAGCCATGGGGTGGTGGTGGTGGGATGAGTTGGGAATTTGGGATTGACCTGTATACATGTATATGCATAAAATACATAACTAATAATAACGTGCTGTATAAAAAAATAAATAAAATTTCAAAATTTTAAAAAATAAAATTTAAAAATAAAACAGAAAAAAGTTCTTCCCGTCACACAGATGTATTTATAGGAATGAATTATTTCCATGCTTATATCTATAAATACATAAAAGAGGAATAACATCTAACTTGAAACATAAAAGAAAAAAAAAGTGAACCCACGAGTTATACAGAGGAAAACCCTATCACGGCACTGGCTCCAGTGGTAAATAATTCTGAAATTGGTCAGAGGTGGGGAACCATCTCCCATACAGCCAGCAACCCAACCCCCACGCAAGGAGCGTCCTCATTGCAAAGCTGGGGGACCGTGCCGAGGCATCTGTGAGTAAACGTGAGCTGAGCCCCAGGCCAGCTGCTGCTGAACTATTCCCACCCTTTCCAGGTAAAACACCTGAATATGTACAAGGGCTTGAAAGCCTAGAGGAAGGACCGTGGAGCCACACCAGCGACAGCACGCAGGCCAACTTGGTGCCTCCAGGCCAGCCAGCGTGGTCCTGGACCCTGGCGCTCTTCCAGAAGCTTTCCATTGCCCTGCCTGAGATACCCCTCCTGTCCCGGCCCCCACTGCATTTTTCCTTCCTCACCTCTGTCCGGAGAGAAATTCCAGCAGAAGATATGGGTGACACATCCTCTTATTTACAGGCGGCAGCCTGGCAACTCCTGCAGAAAGGCCAGCAGAACCCCACTCACACCGGGCCACCCACAAAGCTGTGGCCCCTCACTCCCTCCCACCAGCACAGCCCCGAGACTTCTGATGGGGCAGAGAATATGGAGTCAGGCACAGCTTCAGGGGCTATTGCTGCCTGGAGCTCTGTTTATATTGACCTCAACGAGGCACACCTGGGGAGGGCGGGCCGGCAGGGTAAGGCTGCCCAGGTCAGCTAATCCACAACCCTCAGGGAATCACATTTTTGAAAATGGACCCCGCTAAGGCAGAAGAGAAGCCAAGGGAAAAAAGGACACACTGCCATTTGCAGCACCGTAGATGAGTCTAGAAGTAATCACGTGACTTGTAGTAACTCAGAAAGTGAAAGACACATATATCATATCACTTATAGGTGTTACCAAAAAATGGATACCAGGGCAGATATTTCCACGGAGAAGGGCAATCACAGATTCATTAAACAAACTTATGGTTCACCAATGGAAAGGTGTGAGGATTGGTTTCATTACGATATCGGGGTTAACAGACATATACAAACACAGGTGACATATATAATCACCAAAGACCTACAGACTACCAAGAGAGGACTACTCAACATTCTGTCATAACGTACATGGGAAAAGGATCCCAAGAAGAACAGTCATCTGTATATGTGTAAAAGAACCACATCTTCCACACCTACAACAAGCCAAACATTGTAATCAAACTTGCTGTAATAAAAAATAAAAAAAATAAATTAAAAACACGAACAAGAAGTAGTGAGACAAACTTGAGGGGCTTTCTCCTGGCACATTCCATTCTAAACTACAATCTAGAACACCACTTCCACTGAGGCTCTCTTGCCCTAGTAACCAGATTTGGTAAGGGTGAACTGCTGCCACCTTGTGGCCGTTTCACACAACAGCAGCTTTAATCCCAGCGCTAATGGTCAGTTGATATTCAAAATCATTGCAGGCCTGTGAATGACACCTGCCCTGAACACAATTCCTGGGGTCACATATCGACAAAAAATTCAAAGGACGTCCATATTTCAAAACGACCGTTTCAAAAGGCATATTTTACGCACATTAGTATTCTGCTTCTTTTCCTTTCTTTCCTTTTTTGTTAAAAAAAAACGGGAATGGAAAAAGGCATCCCTCAGAATGGGCAAAAATCGTTGCAAACGAATCAATGGACAGAGGTTTAATCTCCAATATATATAAACAGCTCATGCAGCTTAATATTAAAAAAACAAACAACCCAATACAAAAATGGGCAGAAGATCTAAAGAGGCGTTTCTTCAAAGAAGACACAGAGATGGCCAAGACGCCCATGAAAAGCTGCTCAACAGCACTATTTATTAGAGAAATGCAAATCAAAACTACAATGAGGTATCACCTCACACCTGTTAGAATCGGCATCATCAGAAAATCTACAAACAACCAATTCTGGGGAGGGTGTGGACAAAAGGAGCCCTCTTCCACTATTGGTGGGAATGTAAATTGATACAGTCACTATGGAGAACAGTATGGAGTTTCCTTAAAAAAACTAGAAATAGAATTACCATCTGATCCAGCAATCCCACTTCTGGGCATATACCCAGAGAAAACCGTAAATCAAAAAGGCACATTCACCACAAAGTTCGTTGCAGCACAATTTACAATAGCCAGGTAATAGAAGCCACCTAAATGCCCACAGACAGATAAATGGATAAAGATGTGGTACATATATAAAATGAAATATTACTCGGCCATAAAAAGGAATGAAACTGGGTCATTTGTAGAGACATCGATGGATCAAGGGACTGTCATACAGAATGAAGTCAGAAAGAGGAAACCAAATACTGTATATTAAGGCATATATGTGGAACCTAAAAAATGGTACAGATGAACTGGTTTGCAGCGAAGAAATAGAGACACAGAGGTAGAGAACAAACGTATGGACACCAAGTGTGGGAAGCCATGGGGTGGTGGTGGTGGGATGACTTGGGAGATTGGGATTGACCTGTATACATGTATATGCATAAAATACATAACTAATAATAAACTGCTGTATAAAAAAATAAATTAATTAATTTCAAAATTCTAAAAAATAAAATTTAAAAATAAAAGAGAAAAAAGTTCTTCCCATCACACAGATGTATTTATAGGAATGAATTATTTCCATGCTTATATCTATAAATACATAAAAGAGGAATAAAATCTAACTTGAAACATAAAAGAAAAAAAAAAACCTGAACCCACCCTTTATACAGAGGAAAACCCTATCTGGACACTTGCTCCAGCGGTAAACAATTCTGAAATTGGTCAGAGGTGGGGAACCATCTCCCATACAGCCAGCACCCCAGCCCCCACGCAAGGAGCGGCCTCATTGCAAAGCTGTGGGATAGTGCCGAGGCATCTGTGTGTAAACGTGAGCTGAGCCCCAGGCCAGCTGCTGCTGAACTGTTCCCACCCTTCCCAGGTAAAACACCTGAATATGTACAAGGGCTTGAAAGCCTAGAGGAAGGGCCGTCGAGCCACACCAGCGACAGCACGCAGGCCAACTTGGTGCCTGCAGGCCAGCCAGGGTGGTCCTGGCCCCGGGCGCTCTTCCGGAAGCTTTCCATTGCCCTGCCTGAGATACCCCTCCTGTCCTGTCCCCCACTGCTTTTTTCCTTCCTTACCTCTGTCCGGGGAGAAATTCCAGCGGAAGGTATGGGTGACACATCCTCTTCTTTACAGGTGTCAGCCTGGCAACTCCTGCAGAAAGGCCAGCAGAGCCCCACTCACACCGGGCCACCCACAAAGCTGTGGCCCCTCACTCCCACCCACCAGCACAGCCCCGAGACTGCTGACGGGGCAGAGAATATGGAGTCAGGCACAGCTTCAGGGGCTATTGCTGCCTGGAGCGCTGTTTATATTGACCTCAACGAGGCACACCTGGGGAGGGCGGGCCGGCAGGGTAACGCTGCCCAGGTCAGCTAATCCACAACCCTCAGGGAATCACATTGTTGAAAATGGACCTCGCTAAGGCAGAAGAGAAGCCAAGGAAAAAAAGGACACAATGCCATTTGCAGCACCGTAAATGAGTCTAGAAGTAATCACGTGACTTGTAGTAAGTCAGAAAGTGAAAGACACATACCATATCATATCACTTATAGGTGTTACCTAAAAATGGATACCAGGGCAGATATTTCCACGGAGAAGGGCAATCACAGATTCATTAAACAAACTTATGGTTCACGAAAGGAAAGGTGTGAGGTTTGGTTTCATTACGATATCGGGGTTAACAATCATATACAAACACAGATGACATATATAATCACCAAAGACCTACAGAATACCAAGAGAGGACTACTCAACATTCTGTCATAACGTACATGGGAAAAGGATCCCAGGAAGAACAGACATCTGTATATGTGTAAAAGAACCACATCTTCCACACCTACAACAAGCCAAACATTGTAATCAAACTTGCTGTAATAAAAAATACAAAAAATTAAATTAAAAACACGAACAAGAAGTCGTGAGACAAACTTGAGGGGCTTTCTCCTGGCACATTCCATTCTAAATTCCAATCTAGAACACCACTTCCACTGAGGCTCTCTTGCCCTAGTAACCAGATTTGGTAAGGGTGAACTGCTGCCACCTTGTGGCCGTTTCACACAACAGCAGCTTTAATCCCAGCGCTAATGGTCAGTTGATATTCAAAATCATTGCAGGCCTGTAAATGACACCTGCCCTGAACACAATTCCTGGGGTCACATATCGACCAAAAAATTCAAAGGACGTCCATATTTCAAAACGACCGTTTCAAAAGGCATATTTTACGCACATTAGTGTTCTGCTTCTTTTCCTTTCTTTCCTTTTTTGTTAAAAAAAAAACGGGAATGGAAAAAGGCATCCCTCAGAATGGGCAAAAATCGTTGCAAACGAATCAATGGACAGAGGTTTAATCTCCAATATATATAAACAGCTCATGCAGCTTAATATTAAAAAAACAAACAACCCAATACAAAAATGGGCAGAAGATCTAAAGAGGCGTTTCTTCAAAGAAGACACAGAGATGGCCAAGACGCCCATGAAAAGCTGCTCAACAGCACTAATTATTAGAGAAATGCAAATCAAAACTACAATGAGGTATCACCTCACACCTGTTAGAATCGGCATCATCAGAAAATCTACAAACAACCAATTCTGGGGAGGGTGTGGACAAAAGGAGCCCTCTTCCACTATTGGTGGGAATGTAAATTGATACAGTCACTATGGAGAACAGTATGGAGTTTCCTTAAAAAAACTAGAAATAGAATTACCATCTGATCCAGCAATCCCACTTCTGGGCATATACCCAGAGAAAACCGTAAATCAAAAAGGCACATTCACCACAAAGTTCGTTGCAGCACAATTTACAATAGCCAGGTAATAGAAGCCACCTAAATGCCCACAGACAGATAAATGGATAAAGATGTGGTACATATATAAAATGAAATATTACTCGGCCATAAAAAGGAATGAAACTGGGTCATTTGTAGAGACATCGATGGATCAAGGGACTGTCATACAGAATGAAGTCAGAAAGAGGAAACCAAATACTGTATATTAAGGCATATATGTGGAACCTAAAAAATGGTACAGATGAACTGGTTTGCAGCGAAGAAATAGAGACACAGAGGTAGAGAACAAACGTATGGACACCAAGTGTGGGAAGCCATGGGGTGGTGGTGGTGGGATGAGTTGGGAGATTGGGATTGACCTGTATACATGTATATGCATAAAATACATAACTAATAATAAACTGCTGTATAAAAAAATAAATTAATTAATTTCAAAATTCTAAAAAATAAAATTTAAAAATAAGAGAGAAAAAAGTTCTTCCCATCACACAGATGTATTTATAGGAATGAATTATTTCCATGCTTATATCTCTAAATACATAAAAGAGGAATAAAATCTAACTTGAAACATAAAAGAAAAAAAAAAAAACCTGAACCCACCATTTATACAGAGGAAAACCCTATCTGGACACTTGCTCCAGCGGTAAACAATTCTGAAATTGGTCAGAGGTGGGGAACCATCTCCCAAACAGCCAGCACCCCACCCCCCACGCAAGGAGCGGCCTCATTGCAAAGCTGGGGGATTGTGCCGAGGCATCTGTGCGTAAACGTGAGCTGAGCCCCAGGCCAGCTGCTGCTGAACTGTTCCCACCCTTCCCAGGTAAAACACCTGAATATGTACAAGGGCTTGAAAGCCTAGAGGAAAGGCCGTCGAGCCACACCAGCGACAGCACGCAGGCCAACTTGGTGCCTGCAGGCCAGCCAGGGTGGTCCTGGCCCCGGGCGCTCTTCCGGAAGCTTTCCATTGCCCTGCCTGAGATACGCCTCCTGTCCTGGCCCCCACTGCTTTTTTCCTTCCTCACCTCTGTCCGGAGAGAAATTCCAGCGGAAGGTATGGGTGACACATCCTCTTCTTTACAGGTGTCAGCCTGGCAACTCCTGCAGAAAGGCCAGCAGAGCCCCACTCACACCGGGCCACCCACAAAGCTGTGGCCCCTCACTCCCACCCACCAGCACAGCCCCGAGACTGCTGACGGGGCAGAGAATATGGAGTCAGGCACAGCTTCAGGGGCTATTGCTGCCTGGAGCGCTGTTTATATTGACCTCAACGAGGCACACCTGGGGAGGGCGGGCCGGCAGGGTAAGGCTGCCCAGGTCAGCTAATCCACAACCCTCAGGGAATCACATTGTTGAAAATGGACCTCGCTAAGGCAGAAGAGAAGCCAAGGAAAAAAAGGACACAATGCCATTTGCAGCACCGTAAATGAGTCTAGAAGTAATCACGTGACTTGTAGTAAGTCAGAAAGTGAAAGACACATACCATATCATATCACTTATAGGTGTTACCTAAAAATGGATACCAGGGCAGATATTTCCACGGAGAAGGGCAATCACAGATTCATTAAACAAACTTATGGTTCACGAAAGGAAAGGTGTGAGGTTTGGTTTCATTACGATATCGGGGTTAACAATCATATACAAACACAGATGACATATATAATCACCAAAGACCTACAGAATACCAAGAGAGGACTACTCAACATTCTGTCATAACGTACATGGGAAAAGGATCCCAGGAAGAACAGACATCTGTATATGTGTAAAAGAACCACATCTTCCACACCTACAACAAGCCAAACATTGTAATCAAACTTGCTGTAATAAAAAATAAAAAAAAATAAATTAAAAACACGAACAAGAAGTAGTGAGACAAACTTGAGGGGCTTTCTCCTGGCACATTCCATTCTAAATTCCAATCTAGAACACCACTTCAACTGAGGCTCTCTTGCCCTAGTAACCAGATTTGGTAAGGGTGAACTGCTGCCACCTTGTGGCCGTTTCACACAACAGCAGCTTCAATCCCAGCGCTAATGGTCAGTTGATATTCAAAATCATTGCAGGCCTGTAAATGACACCTGCCCTGAACACAATTCCTGGGGTCACATATCGACCAAAAAATTCAAAGGACGTCCATATTTCAAAACGACCGTTTCAAAAGGCATATTTTACGCACATTAGTGTTCTGCTTCTTTTCCTTTCTTTCCTTTTTTGTTAAAAAAAAACGGGAATGGAAAAAGGCATCCCTCAGAATGGGCAAAAATCGTTGCAAACGAATCAATGGACAGAGGTTTAATCTCCAATATATATAAACAGCTCATGCAGCTTAATATTAAAAAAACAAACAACCCAATACAAAAATGGGCAGAAGATCTAAAGAGGCGTTTCTTCAAAGAAGACACAGAGATGGCCAAGACGCCCATGAAAAGCTGCTCAACAGCACTAATTATTAGAGAAATGCAAATCAAAACTACAATGAGGTATCACCTCACACCTGTTAGAATCGGCATCATCAGAAAATCTACAAACAACCAATTCTGGGGAGGGTGTGGACAAAAGGAGCCCTCTTCCACTATTGGTGGGAATGTAAATTGATACAGTCACTATGGAGAACAGTATGGAGTTTCCTTAAAAAAACTAGAAATAGAATTACCATCTGATCCAGCAATCCCACTTCTGGGCATATACCCAGAGAAAACCGTAAATCAAAAAGGCACATTCACCACAAAGTTCGTTGCAGCACAATTTACAATAGCCAGGTAATAGAAGCCACCTAAATGCCCACAGACAGATAAATGGATAAAGATGTGGTACATATATAAAATGAAATATTACTCGGCCATAAAAAGGAATGAAACTGGGTCATTTGTAGAGACATCGATGGATCAAGGGACTGTCATACAGAATGAAGTCAGAAAGAGGAAACCAAATACTGTATATTAAGGCATATATGTGGAAACTAAAAAATGGTACAGATGAACTGGTTTGCAGCGAAGAAATAGAGACACAGAGGTAGAGAACAAACGTATGGACACCAAGTGTGGGAAGCCATGTGGTGGTGGTGGGATGAGTTGGGAGATAGGGATTGACCTGTATACATGTATATGCATAAAATACATAACTAATAATAAACTGCTGTATAAAAAAATAAATTAATTAATTTCAAAATTCTAAAAAATAAAATTTAAAAATAAGAGAGAAAAAAGTTCTTCCCATCACACAGATGTATTTATAGGAATGAATTATTTCCATGCTTATATCTATAAATACATAAAAGAGGAATAAAATCTAACTTGAAACATAAAAGAAAAAAAAAAACCTGAACCCACCCTTTATACAGAGGAAAACCCTATCTGGACACTTGCTCCAGCGGTAAACAATTCTGAAATTGGTCAGAGGTGGGGAACCATCTCCCAAACAGCCAGCACCCCACCCCCCACGCAAGGAGCGGCCTCATTGCAAAGCTGGGGGATTGTGCCGAGGCATCTGTGCGTAAACGTGAGCTGAGCCCCAGGCCAGCTGCTGCTGAACTGTTCCCACCCTTCCCAGGTAAAACACCTGAATATGTACAAGGGCTTGAAAGCCTAGAGGAAGGGCCGTCGAGCCACACCAGCGACAGCACACAGGCCAACTTGGTGCCTGCAGGCCAGCCAGGGTGGTCCTGGCCCCGGGCGCTCTTCCGGAAGCTTTCCATTGCCCTGCCTGAGATACGCCTCCTGTCCTGGCCCCCACTGCTTTTTTCCTTCCTCACCTCTGTCCGGAGAGAAATTCCAGCGGAAGGTATGGGTGACACATCCTCTTCTTTACAGGTGTCAGCCTGGCAACTCCTGCAGAAAGGCCAGCAGAGCCCCACTCACACCGGGCCACCCACAAAGCTGTGGCCCCTCACTCCCACCCACCAGCACAGCCCCGAGACTGCTGACGGGGCAGAGAATATGGAGTCAGGCACAGCTTCAGGGGCTATTGCTGCCTGGAGCGCTGTTTATATTGACCTCAACGAGGCACACCTGGGGAGGGCGGGCCGGCAGGGTAAGGCTGCCCAGGTCAGCTAATCCACAACCCTCAGGGAATCACATTGTTGAAAATGGACCTCGCTAAGGCAGAAGAGAAGCCAAGGAAAAAAAGGACACAATGCCATTTGCAGCACCGTAAATGAGTCTAGAAGTAATCACGTGACTTGTAGTAAGTCAGAAAGTGAAAGACACATACCATATCATATCACTTATAGGTGTTACCTAAAAATGGATACCAGGGCAGATATTTCCACGGAGAAGGGCAATCACAGATTCATTAAACAAACTTATGGTTCACGAAAGGAAAGGTGTGAGGTTTGGTTTCATTACGATATCGGGGTTAACAATCATATACAAACACAGATGACATATATAATCACCAAAGACCTACAGAATACCAAGAGAGGACTACTCAACATTCTGTCATAACGTACATGGGAAAAGGATCCCAGCAAGAACAGACATCTGTATATGTGTAAAAGAACCACATCTTCCACACCTACAACAAGCCAAACATTGTAATCAAACTTGCTGTAATAAAAAATAAAAAAATTAAATTAAAAACACGAACAAGAAGTAGTGAGACAAACTTGATGGGCTTTCTCCTGGCACATTCCATTCTAAATTCCAATCTAGAACACCACTTCCACTGAGGCTCTCTTGCCCTAGTAACCAGATTTGGTAAGGGTGAACTGCTGCCACCTTGTGGCCGTTTCACACAACAGCAGCTTTAATCCCAGCGCTAATGGTCAGTTGATATTCAAAATCATTGCAGGCCTGTAAATGACACCTGCCCTGAACACAATTCCTGGGGTCACATATCGACCAAAAAATTCAAAGGACGTCCATATTTCAAAACGACCGTTTCAAAAGGCATATTTTACGCACATTAGTGTTCTGCTTCTTTTCCTTTCTTTCCTTTTTTGTTAAAAAAAAACGGGAATGGAAAAAGGCATCCCTCAGAATGGGCAAAAATCGTTGCAAACGAATCAATGGACAGAGGTTTAATCTCCAATATATATAAACAGCTCATGCAGCTTAATATTAAAAAATCAAACAACCCAATACAAAAATGGGCAGAAGATCTAAAGAGGCGTTTCTTCAAAGAAGACACAGAGATGGCCAAGACGCCCATGAAAAGCTGCTCAACAGCACTAATTATTAGAGAAATGCAAATCAAAACTACAATGATGTATCACCTCACACATGTTAGAATCGGCATCATCAGAAAATCTACAAACAACCAATTCTGGGGAGGGTGTGGACAAAAGGAGCCCTCTTCCACTATTGGTGGGAATGTAAATTGATACAGTCACTATGGAGAACAGTATGGAGTTTCCTTAAAAAAACTAGAAATAGAATTACCATCTGATCCAGCAATCCCACTTCTGGGCATATACCCAGAGAAAACCGTAAATCAAAAAGGCACATTCACCACAAAGTTCGTTGCAGCACAATTTACAATAGCCAGGTAATAGAAGCCACCTAAATGCCCACAGACAGATAAGT
The DNA here is from genome assembly GCF_964341445.2 of Mesoplodon mirus. Classification (NCBI taxonomy): domain Eukaryota; kingdom Metazoa; phylum Chordata; class Mammalia; order Artiodactyla; family Ziphiidae; genus Mesoplodon; species Mesoplodon mirus. The sequence continues at coordinate 1,118,168 of NW_028295683.1, read as the reverse complement.
GGATAAAGATGTGGTACATATATAAAATGAAATATTACTCGGCCATAAAAAGGAATGAAACTGGGTCATTTGTAGAGACATCGATGGATCAAGGGACTGTCATACAGAATGAAGTCAGAAAGAGGAAACCAAATACTGTATATTAAGGCATATATGTGGAACCTAAAAAATGGTACAGATGAACTGGTTTGCAGCGAAGAAATAGAGACACAGAGGTAGAGAACAAACGTATGGACACCAAGTGTGGGAAGCCATGGGGTGGTGGTGGTGGGATGAGTTGGGAGATTGGGATTGACCTGTATACATGTATATGCATAAAATACATAACTAATAATAAACTGCTGTATAAAAAAATAAATTAATTAATTTCAAAATTCTAAAAAATAAAATTTAAAAATAAGAGAGAAAAAAGTTCTTCCCATCACACAGATGTATTTATAGGAATGAATTATTTCCATGCTTATATCTATAAATACATAAAAGAGGAATAAAATCTAACTTGAAACATAAAAGAAAAAAAAACCTGAACCCACCATTTATACAGAGGAAAACCCTATCTGGACACTTGCTCCAGCGGTAAACAATTCTGAAATTGGTCAGAGGTGGGGAACCATCTCCCATACAGCCAGCACCCCACCCCCCACGCAAGGAGCGGCCTCATTGCAAAGCTGGGGGATTGTGCCGAGGCATCTGTGCGTAAACGTGAGCTGAGCCCCAGGCCAGCTGCTGCTGAACTGTTCCCACCCTTCCCAGGTAAAACACCTGAATATGTACAAGGGCTTGAAAGCCTAGAGGAAGGGCCGTCGAGCCACACCAGCGACAGCACGCAGGCCAACTTGGTGCCTGCAGGCCAGCCAGGGTGGTCTTGGCCCCGGGCGCTCTTCTGGAAGCTTTCCATTGCCCTGCCTGAGATACGCCTCCTGTCCTGGCCCCCACTGCTTTTTTCCTTCCTCACCTCTGTCCGGAGAGAAATTCCAGCGGAAGGTATGGGTGACACATCCTCTTCTTTACAGGTGTCAGCCTGGCAACTCCTGCAGAAAGGCCAGCAGAGCCCCACTCACACCGGGCCACCCACAAAGCTGTGGCCCCTCACTCCCACCCACCAGCACAGCCCCGAGACTGCTGACGGGGCAGAGAATATGGAGTCAGGCACAGCTTCAGGGGCTATTGCTGCCTGGAGCGCTGTTTATATTGACCTCAACGAGGCACACCTGGGGAGGGCGGGCCGGCAGGGTAAGGCTGCCCAGGTCAGCTAATCCACAACCCTCAGGGAATCACATTGTTGAAAATGGACCTCGCTAAGGCAGAAGAGAAACCAAGGAAAAAAAGGACACAATGCCATTTGCAGCACCGTAAATGAGTCTAGAAGTAATCACGTGACTTGTAGTAAGTCAGAAAGTGAAAGACACATACCATATCATATCACTTATAGGTGTTACCTAAAAATGGATACCAGGGCAGATATTTCCACGGAGAAGGGCAATCACAGATTCATTAAACAAACTTATGGTTCACGAAAGGAAAGGTGTGAGGTTTGGTTTCATTACGATATCGGGGTTAACAAACATATACAAACACAGATGACATATATAATCACCAAAGACCTACAGAATACCAAGAGAGGACTACTCAACATTCTGTCATAACGTACATGGGAAAAGGATCCCAGCAAGAACAGACATCTGTATATGTGTAAAAGAACCACATCTTCCACACCTACAACAAGCCAAACATTGTAATCAAACTTGCTGTAATAAAAAATAAAAAAATTAAATTAAAAACACGAACAAGATGTAGTGAGACAAACTTGAGGGGCTTTCTCCTGGCACATTCCATTCTAAATTCCAATCTAGAACACCACTTCCACTGAGGCTCTCTTGCCCTAGTAACCAGATTTGGTAAGGGTGAACTGCTGCCACCTTGTGGCCGTTTCACACAACAGCAGCTTTAATCCCAGCGCTAATGGTCAGTTGATATTCAAAATCATTGCAGGCCTGTAAATGACACCTGCCCTGAACACAATTCCTGGGGTCACATATCGACCAAAAAATTCAAAGGATGTCCATATTTCAAAACGACCGTTTCAAAAGGCATATTTTACGCACATTAGTGTTCTGCTTCTTTTCCTTTCTTTCCTTTTTTGTTAAAAAAAAACGGGAATGGAAAAAGGCATCCCTCAGAATGGGCAAAAATCGTTGCAAACGAATCAATGGACAGAGGTTTAATCTCCAATATATATAAACAGCTCATGCAGCTTAATATTAAAAAAACAAACAACCCAATACAAAAATGGGCAGACGATCTAAAGAGGCGTTTCTTCAAAGAAGACACAGAGATGGCCAAGACGCCCATGAAAAGCTGCTCAACAGCACTAATTATTAGAGAAATGCAAATCAAAACTACAATGAGGTATCACCTCACACCTGTTAGAATCGGCATCATCAGAAAATCTACAAACAACCAATTCTGGGGAGGGTGTGGACAAAAGGAGCCCTCTTCCACTATTGGTGGGAATGTAAATTGATACAGTCACTATGGAGAACAGTATGGAGTTTCCTTAAAAAAACTAGAAATAGAATTACCATCTGATCCAGCAATCCCACTTCTGGGCATATACCCAGAGAAAACCGTAAATCAAAAAGGCACATTCACCACAAAGTTCGTTGCAGCACAATTTACAATAGCCAGGTAATAGAAGCCACCTAAATGCCCACAGACAGATAAATGGATAAAGATGTGGTACATATATAAAATGAAATATTACTCGGCCATAAAAAGGAATGAAACTGGGTCATTTGTAGAGACATCGATGGATCAAGGGACTGTCATACAGAATGAAGTCAGAAAGAGGAAACCAAATACTGTATATTAAGGCATATATGTGGAACCTAAAAAATGGTACAGATGAACTGGTTTGCAGCGAAGAAATAGAGACACAGAGGTAGAGAACAAACGTATGGACACCAAGTGTGGGAAGCCATGGGGTGGTGGTGGTGGGATGAGTTGGGAGATTGGGATTGACCTGTATACATGTATATGCATAAAATACATAACTAATAATAAACTGCTGTATAAAAAAATAAATTAATTAATTTCAAAATTCTAAAAAATAAAATTTAAAAATAAGAGAGAAAAAAGTTCTTCCCATCACACAGATGTATTTATAGGAATGAATTATTTCCATGCTTATATCTATAAATACATAAAAGAGGAATAAAATCTAACTTGAAACATAAAAGAAAAAAAAACCCTGAACCCACCATTTATACAGAGGAAAACCCTATCTGGACACTTGCTCCAGCGGTAAACAATTCTGAAATTGGTCAGAGGTGGGGAACCATCTCCCATACAGCCAGCACCCCACCCCCCACGCAAGGAGCGGCCTCATTGCAAAGCTGGGGGATTGTGCCGAGGTATCTGTGCGTAAACGTGAGCTGAGCCCCAGGCCAGCTGCTGCTGAACTGTTCCCACCCTTCCCAGGTAAAACACCTGAATATGTACAAGGGCTTGAAAGCCTAGAGGAAGGGCCGTCGAGCCACACCAGCGACAGCACGCAGGCCAACTTGGTGCCTGCAGGCCAGCCAGGGTGGTCTTGGCCCCGGGCGCTCTTCTGGAAGCTTTCCATTGCCCTGCCTGAGATACGCCTCCTGTCCTGGCCCCCACTGCTTTTTTCCTTCCTCACCTCTGTCCGGAGAGAAATTCCAGCGGAAGGTATGGGTGACACATCCTCTTCTTTACAGGTGTCAGCCTGGCAACTCCTGCAGAAAGGCCAGCAGAGCCCCACTCACACCGGGCCACCCACAAAGCTGTGGCCCCTCACTCCCACCCACCAGCACAGCCCCGAGACTGCTGACGGGGCAGAGAATATGGAGTCAGGCACAGCTTCAGGGGCTATTGCTGCCTGGAGCGCTGTTTATATTGACCTCAACGAGGCACACCTGGGGAGGGCGGGCCGGCAGGGTAAGGCTGCCCAGGTCAGCTAATCCACAACCCTCAGGGAATCACATTGTTGAAAATGGACCTCGCTAAGGCAGAAGAGAAACCAAGGAAAAAAAGGACACAATGCCATTTGCAGCACCGTAAATGAGTCTAGAAGTAATCACGTGACTTGTAGTAAGTCAGAAAGTGAAAGACACATACCATATCATATCACTTATAGGTGTTACCTAAAAATGGATACCAGGGCAGATATTTCCACGGAGAAGGGCAATCACAGATTCATTAAACAAACTTATGGTTCACGAAAGGAAAGGTGTGAGGTTTGGTTTCATTACGATATCGGGGTTAACAAACATATACAAACACAGATGACATATATAATCACCAAAGACCTACAGAATACCAAGAGAGGACTACTCAACATTCTGTCATAACGTACATGGGAAAAGGATCCCAGCAAGAACAGACATCTGTATATGTGTAAAAGAACCACATCTTCCACACCTACAACAAGCCAAACATTGTAATCAAACTTGCTGTAATAAAAAATAAAAAAATTAAATTAAAAACACGAACAAGATGTAGTGAGACAAACTTGAGGGGCTTTCTCCTGGCACATTCCATTCTAAATTCCAATCTAGAACACCACTTCCACTGAGGCTCTCTTGCCCTAGTAACCAGATTTGGTAAGGGTGAACTGCTGCCACCTTGTGGCCGTTTCACACAACAGCAGCTTTAATCCCAGCGCTAATGGTCAGTTGATATTCAAAATCATTGCAGGCCTGTAAATGACACCTGCCCTGAACACAATTCCTGGGGTCACATATCGACCAAAAAATTCAAAGGATGTCCATATTTCAAAACGACCGTTTCAAAAGGCATATTTTACGCACATTAGTGTTCTGCTTCTTTTCCTTTCTTTCCTTTTTTGTTAAAAAAAAACGGGAATGGAAAAAGGCATCCCTCAGAATGGGCAAAAATCGTTGCAAACGAATCAATGGACAGAGGTTTAATCTCCAATATATATAAACAGCTCATGCAGCTTAATATTAAAAAAACAAACAACCCAATACAAAAATGGGCAGACGATCTAAAGAGGCGTTTCTTCAAAGAAGACACAGAGATGGCCAAGACGCCCATGAAAAGCTGCTCAACAGCACTAATTATTAGAGAAATGCAAATCAAAACTACAATGAGGTATCACCTCACACCTGTTAGAATCGGCATCATCAGAAAATCTACAAACAACCAATTCTGGGGAGGGTGTGGACAAAAGGAGCCCTCTTCCACTATTGGTGGGAATGTAAATTGATACAGTCACTATGGAGAACAGTATGGAGTTTCCTTAAAAAAACTAGAAATAGAATTACCATCTGATCCAGCAATCCCACTTCTGGGCATATACCCAGAGAAAACCGTAAATCAAAAAGGCACATTCACCACAAAGTTCGTTGCAGCACAATTTACAATAGCCAGGTAATAGAAGCCACCTAAAGGCCCACAGACAGATAAATGGATAAAGATGTGGTACATATATAAAATGAAATATTACTCGGCCATAAAAAGGAATGAAACTGGGTCATTTGTAGAGACATCGATGGATCAAGGGACTGTCATACAGAATGAAGTCAGAAAGAGGAAACCAAATACTGTATATTAAGGCATATATGTGGAACCTAAAAAATGGTACAGATGAACTGGTTTGCAGCGAAGAAATAGAGACACAGAGGTAGAGAACAAACGTATGGACACCAAGTGTGGGAAGCCATGGGGTGGTGGTGGTGGGATGAGTTGGGAGATTGGGATTGACCTGTGTACATGTATATGCATAAAATACATAACTAATAATAAACTGCTGTATAAAAAAATAAATTAATTAATTTCAAAATTCTAAAAAATAAAATTTAAAAATAAGAGAGAAAAAAGTTCTTCCCATCACACAGATGTATTTATAGGAATGAATTATTTCCATGCTTATATCTCTAAATACATAAAAGAGGAATAAAATCTAACTTGAAACATAAAAGAAAAAAAAAAACCTGAACCCACCATTTATACAGAGGAAAACCCTATCTGGACACTTGCTCCAGCGGTAAACAATTCTGAAATTGGTCAGAGGTGGGGAACCATCTCCCAAACAGCCAGCACCCCACCCCCCACGCAAGGAGCGGCCTCATTGCAAAGCTGGGGGATTGTGCCGAGGCATCTGTGCGTAAACGTGAGCTGAGCCCCAGGCCAGCTGCTGCTGAACTGTTCCCACCCTTCCCAGGTAAAACACCTGAATATGTACAAGGGCTTGAAAGCCTAGAGGAAAGGCCGTCGAGCCACACCAGCGACAGCACGCAGGCCAACTTGGTGCCTGCAGGCCAGCCAGGGTGGTCCTGGCCCCGGGCGCTCTTCCGGAAGCTTTCCATTGCCCTGCCTGAGATACGCCTCCTGTCCTGGCCCCCACTGCTTTTTTCCTTCCTCACCTCTGTCCGGAGAGAAATTCCAGCGGAAGGTATGGGTGACACATCCTCTTCTTTACAGGTGTCAGCCTGGCAACTCCTGCAGAAAGGCCAGCAGAGCCCCACTCACACCGGGCCACCCACAAAGCTGTGGCCCCTCACTCCCACCCACCAGCACAGCCCCGAGACTGCTGACGGGGCAGAGAATATGGAGTCAGGCACAGCTTCAGGGGCTATTGCTGCCTGGAGCGCTGTTTATATTGACCTCAACGAGGCACACCTGGGGAGGGCGGGCCGGCAGGGTAAGGCTGCCCAGGTCAGCTAATCCACAACCCTCAGGGAATCACATTGTTGAAAATGGACCTCACTAAGGCAGAAGAGAAGCCAAGGAAAAAAAGGACACAATGCCATTTGCAGCACCGTAAATGAGTCTAGAAGTAATCACGTGACTTGTAGTAAGTCAGAAAGTGAAAGACACATACCATATCATATCACTTATAGGTGTTACCTAAAAATGGATACCAGGGCAGATATTTCCACGGAGAAGGGCAATCACAGATTCATTAAACAAACTTATGGTTCACGAAAGGAAAGGTGTGAGGTTTGGTTTCATTACGATATCGGGGTTAACAATCATATACAAACACAGATGACATATATAATCACCAAAGACCTACAGAATACCAAGAGAGGACTACTCAACATTCTGTCATAACGTACATGGGAAAAGGATCCCAGGAAGAACAGACATCTGTATATGTGTAAAAGAACCACATCTTCCACACCTACAACAAGCCAAACATTGTAATCAAACTTGCTGTAATAAAAAATAAAAAAAAAATAAATTAAAAACACGAACAAGAAGTAGTGAGACAAACTTGAGGGGCTTTCTCCTGGCACATTCCATTCTAAATTCCAATCTAGAACACCACTTCAACTGAGGCTCTCTTGCCCTAGTAACCAGATTTGGTAAGGGTGAACTGCTGCCACCTTGTGGCCGTTTCACACAACAGCAGCTTTAATCCCAGCGCTAATGGTCAGTTGATATTCAAAATCATTGCAGGCCTGTAAATGACACCTGCCCTGAACACAATTCCTGGGGTCACATATCGACCAAAAAATTCAAAGGACGTCCATATTTCAAAACGACCGTTTCAAAAGGCATATTTTACGCACATTAGTGTTCTGCTTCTTTTCCTTTCTTTCCTTTTTTGTTAAAAAAAAACGGGAATGGAAAAAGGCATCCCTCAGAATGGGCAAAAATCGTTGCAAACGAATCAATGGACAGAGGTTTAATCTCCAATATATATAAACAGCTCATGCAGCTTAATATTAAAAAAACAAACAACCCAATACAAAAATGGGCAGAAGATCTAAAGAGGCGTTTCTTCAAAGAAGACACAGAGATGGCCAAGACGCCCATGAAAAGCTGCTCAACAGCACTAATTATTAGAGAAATGCAAATCAAAACTACAATGAGGTATCACCTCACACCTGTTAGAATCGGCATCATCAGAAAATCTACAAACAACCAATTCTGGGGAGGGTGTGGACAAAAGGAGCCCTCTTCCACTATTGGTGGGAATGTAAATTGATACAGTCACTATGGAGAACAGTATGGAGTTTCCTTAAAAAAACTAGAAATAGAATTACCATCTGATCCAGCAATCCCACTTCTGGGCATATACCCAGAGAAAACCGTAAATCAAAAAGGCACATTCACCACAAAGTTCGTTGCAGCACAATTTACAATAGCCAGGTAATAGAAGCCACCTAAATGCCCACAGACAGATAAATGGATAAAGATGTGGTACATATATAAAATGAAATATTACTCGGCCATAAAAAGGAATGAAACTGGGTCATTTGTAGAGACATCGATGGATCAAGGGACTGTCATACAGAATGAAGTCAGAAAGAGGAAACCAAATACTGTATATTAAGGCATATATGTGGAAACTAAAAAATGGTACAGATGAACTGGTTTGCAGCGAAGAAATAGAGACACAGAGGTAGAGAACAAACGTATGGACACCAAGTGTGGGAAGCCATGTGGTGGTGGTGGGATGAGTTGGGAGATAGGGATTGACCTGTATACATGTATATGCATAAAATACATAACTAATAATAAACTGCTGTATAAAAAAATAAATTAATTAATTTCAAAATTCTAAAAAATAAAATTTAAAAATAAGAGAGAAAAAAGTTCTTCCCATCACACAGATGTATTTATAGGAATGAATTATTTCCATGCTTATATCTATAAATACATAAAAGAGGAATAAAATCTAACTTGAAACATAAAAGAAAAAAAAAAACCTGAACCCACCCTTTATACAGAGGAAAACCCTATCTGGACACTTGCTCCAGCGGTAAACAATTCTGAAATTGGTCAGAGGTGGGGAACCATCTCCCAAACAGCCAGCACCCCACCCCCCACGCAAGGAGCGGCCTCATTGCAAAGCTGGGGGATTGTGCCGAGGCATCTGTGCGTAAACGTGAGCTGAGCCCCAGGCCAGCTGCTGCTGAACTGTTCCCACCCTTCCCAGGTAAAACACCTGAATATGTACAAGGGCTTGAAAGCCTAGAGGAAGGGCCGTCGAGCCACACCAGCGACAGCACACAGGCCAACTTGGTGCCTGCAGGCCAGCCAGGGTGGTCCTGGCCCCGGGCGCTCTTCCGGAAGCTTTCCATTGCCCTGCCTGAGATACGCCTCCTGTCCTGGCCCCCACTGCTTTTTTCCTTCCTCACCTCTGTCCGGAGAGAAATTCCAGCGGAAGGTATGGGTGACACATCCTCTTCTTTACAGGTGTCAGCCTGGCAACTCCTGCAGAAAGGCCAGCAGAGCCCCACTCACACCGGGCCACCCACAAAGCTGTGGCCCCTCACTCCCACCCACCAGCACAGCCCCGAGACTGCTGACGGGGCAGAGAATATGGAGTCAGGCACAGCTTCAGGGGCTATTGCTGCCTGGAGCGCTGTTTATATTGACCTCAACGAGGCACACCTGGGGAGGGCGGGCCGGCAGGGTAAGGCTGCCCAGGTCAGCTAATCCACAACCCTCAGGGAATCACATTGTTGAAAATGGACCTCGCTAAGGCAGAAGAGAAGCCAAGGAAAAAAAGGACACAATGCCATTTGCAGCACCGTAAATGAGTCTAGAAGTAATCACGTGACTTGTAGTAAGTCAGAAAGTGAAAGACACATACCATATCATATCACTTATAGGTGTTACCTAAAAATGGATACCAGGGCAGATATTTCCACGGAGAAGGGCAATCACAGATTCATTAAACAAACTTATGGTTCACGAAAGGAAAAGTGTGAGGTTTGGTTTCATTACGATATCGGGGTTAACAATCATATACAAACACAGATGACATATATAATCACCAAAGACCTACAGAATACCAAGAGAGGACTACTCAACATTCTGTCATAACGTACATGGGAAAAGGATCCCAGCAAGAACAGACATCTGTATATGTGTAAAAGAACCACATCTTCCACACCTACAACAAGCCAAACATTGTAATCAAACTTGCTGTAATAAAAAATAAAAAAATTAAATTAAAAACACGAACAAGAAGTAGTGAGACAAACTTGATGGGCTTTCTCCTGGCACATTCCATTCTAAATTCCAATCTAGAACACCACTTCCACTGAGGCTCTCTTGCCCTAGTAACCAGATTTGGTAAGGGTGAACTGCTGCCACCTTGTGGCCGTTTCACACAACAGCAGCTTTAATCCCAGTGCTAATGGTCAGTTGATATTCAAAATCATTGCAGGCCTGTAAATGACACCTGCCCTGAACACAATTCCTGGGGTCACATATCGACCAAAAAATTCAAAGGACGTCCATATTTCAAAACGACCGTTTCAAAAGGCATATTTTACGCACATTAGTGTTCTGCTTCTTTTCCTTTCTTTCCTTTTTTGTTAAAAAAAAACGGGAATGGAAAAAGGCATCCCTCAGAATGGGCAAAAATCGTTGCAAACGAATCAATGGACAGAGGTTTAATCTCCAATATATATAAACAGCTCATGCAGCTTAATATTAAAAAATCAAACAACCCAATACAAAAATGGGCAGAAGATCTAAAGAGGCGTTTCTTCAAAGAAGACACAGAGATGGCCAAGACGCCCATGAAAAGCTGCTCAACAGCACTAATTATTAGAGAAATGCAAATCAAAACTACAATGAGGTATCACCTCACACCTGTTAGAATCGGCATCATCAGAAAATCTACAAACAACCAATTCTGGGGAGGGTGTGGACAAAAGGAGCCCTCTTCCACTATTGGTGGGAATGTAAATTGATACAGTCACTATGGAGAACAGTATGGAGTTTCCTTAAAAAAACTAGAAATAGAATTACCATCTGATCCAGCAATCCCACTTCTGGGCATATACCCAGAGAAAACCGTAAATCAAAAAGGCACATTCACCACAAAGTTCGTTGCAGCACAATTTACAATAGCCAGGTAATAGAAGCCACCTAAATGCCCACAGACAGATAAGTGGATAAAGATGTGGTACATATATAAAATGAAATATTACTCGGCCATAAAAAGGAATGAAACTGGGTCATTTGTAGAGACATCGATGGATCAAGGGACTGTCATACAGAATGAAGTCAGAAAGAGGAAACCAAATACTGTATATTAAGGCATATATGTGGAACCTAAAAAATGGTACAGATGAACTGGTTTGCAGCGAAGAAATAGAGACACAGAGGTAGAGAACAAACGTATGGACACCAAGTGTGGGAAGCCATGGGGTGGTGGTGGTGGGATGAGTTGGGAGATTGGGATTGACCTGTATACATGTATATGCATAAAATACATAACTAATAATAAACTGCTGTATAAAAAATAAATTAATTAATTTCAAAATTCTAAAAAATAAAATTTAAAAATAAGAGAGAAAAAAGTTCTTCCCATCACACAGATGTATTTATAGGAATGAATTATTTCCATGCTTATATCTATAAATACATAAAAGAGGAATAAAATCTAACTTGAAACATAAAAGAAAAAAAAACCCTGAACCCACCATTTATACAGAGGAAAACCCTATCTGGACACTTGCTCCAGCGGTAAACAATTCTGAAATTGGTCAGAGGTGGGGAACCATCTCCCATACAGCCAGCACCCCACCCCCCACGCAAGGAGCGGCCTCATTGCAAAGCTGGGGGATTGTGCCGAGGCATCTGTGCGTAAACGTGAGCTGAGCCCCAGGCCAGCTGCTGCTGAACTGTTCCCACCCTTCCCAGGTAAAACACCTGAATATGTACAAGGGCTTGAAAGCCTAGAGGAAGGGCCGTCAAGCCACACCAGCGACAGCACGCAGGCCAACTTGGTGCCTGCAGGCCAGCCAGGGTGGTCTTGGCCCCGGGCGCTCTTCTGGAAGCTTTCCATTGCCCTGCCTGAGATACGCCTCCTGTCCTGGCCCCCACTGCTTTTTTCCTTCCTCACCTCTGTCCGGAGAGAAATTCCAGCGGAAGGTATGGGTGACACATCCTCTTCTTTACAGGTGTCAGCCTGGCAACTCCTGCAGAAAGGCCAGCAGAGCCCCACTCACACCGGGCCACCCACAAAGCTGTGGCCCCTCACTCCCACCCACCAGCACAGCCCCGAGACTGCTGACGGGGCAGAGAATATGGAGTCAGGCACAGCTTCAGGGGCTATTGCTGCCTGGAGCGCTGTTTATATTGACCTCAACGAGGCACACCTGGGGAGGGCGGGCCGGCAGGGTAAGGCTGCCCAGGTCAGCTAATCCACAACCCTCAGGGAATCACATTGTTGAAAATGGACCTCGCTAAGGCAGAAGAGAAACCAAGGAAAAAAAGGACACAATGCCATTTGCAGCACCGTAAATGAGTCTAGAAGTAATCACGTGACTTGTAGTAAGTCAGAAAGTGAAAGACACATACCATATCATATCACTTATAGGTGTTACCTAAAAATGGATACCAGGGCAGATATTTCCACGGAGAAGGGCAATCACAGATTCATTAAACAAACTTATGGTTCACGAAAGGAAAGGTGTGAGGTTTGGTTTCATTACGATATCGGGGTTAACAAACATATACAAACACAGATGACATATATAATCACCAAAGACCTACAGAATACCAAGAGAGGACTACTCAACATTCTGTCATAACGTACATGGGAAAAGGATCCCAGCAAGAACAGACATCTGTATATGTGTAAAAGAACCACATCTTCCACACCTACAACAAGCCAAACATTGTAATCAAACTTGCTGTAATAAAAAATAAAAAAATTAAATTAAAAACACGAACAAGATGTAGTGAGACAAACTTGAGGGGCTTTCTCCTGGCACATTCCATTCTAAATTCCAATCTAGAACACCACTTCCACTGAGGCTCTCTTGCCCTAGTAACCAGATTTGGTAAGGGTGAACTGCTGCCACCTTGTGGCCGTTTCACACAACAGCAGCTTTAATCCCAGCGCTAATGGTCAGTTGATATTCAAAATCATTGCAGGCCTGTAAATGACACCTGCCCTGAACACAATTCCTGGGGTCACATATCGACCAAAAAATTCAAAGGACGTCCATATTTCAAAACGACCGTTTCAAAAGGCATATTTTACGCACATTAGTGTTCTGCTTCTTTTCCTTTCTTTCCTTTTTTGTTAAAAAAAAACGGGAATGGAAAAAGGCATCCCTCAGAATGGGCAAAAATCGTTGCAAACGAATCAATGGACAGAGGTTTAATCTCCAATATATATAAACAGCTCATGCAGCTTAATATTAAAAAAACAAACAACCCAATACAAAAATGGGCAGACGATCTAAAGAGGCGTTTCTTCAAAGAAGACACAGAGATGGCCAAGACGCCCATGAAAAGCTGCTCAACAGCACTAATTATTAGAGAAATGCAAATCAAAACTACAATGAGGTATCACCTCACACCTGTTAGAATCGGCATCATCAGAAAATCTACAAACAACCAATTCTGGGGAGGGTGTGGACAAAAGGAGCCCTCTTCCACTATTGGTGGGAATGTAAATTGATACAGTCACTATGGAGAACAGTATGGAGTTTCCTTAAAAAAACTAGAAATAGAATTACCATCTGATCCAGCAATCCCACTTCTGGGCATATACCCAGAGAAAACCGTAAATCAAAAAGGCACATTCACCACAAAGTTCGTTGCAGCACAATTTACAATAGCCAGGTAATAGAAGCCACCTAAATGCCCACAGACAGATAAATGGATAAAGATGTGGTACATATATAAAATGAAATATTACTCGGCCATAAAAAGGAATGAAACTGGGTCATTTGTAGAGACATCGATGGATCAAGGGACTGTCATACAGAATGAAGTCAGAAAGAGGAAACCAAATACTGTATATTAAGGCATATATGTGGAACCTAAAAAATGGTACAGATGAACTGGTTTGCAGCGAAGAAATAGAGACACAGAGGTAGAGAACAAACGTATGGACACCAAGTGTGGGAAGCCATGGGGTGGTGGTGGTGGGATGAGTTGGGAGATTGGGATTGACCTGTATACATGTATATGCATAAAATACATAACTAATAATAAACTGCTGTATAAAAAAATAAATTAATTAATTTCAAAATTCTAAAAAATAAAATTTAAAAATAAGAGAGAAAAAAGTTCTTCCCATCACACAGATGTATTTATAGGAATGAATTATTTCCATGCTTATATCTATAAATACATAAAAGAGGAATAAAATCTAACTTGAAACATAAAAGAAAAAAAAACCCTGAACCCACCATTTATACAGAGGAAAACCCTATCTGGACACTTGCTCCAGCGGTAAACAATTCTGAAATTGGTCAGAGGTGGGGAACCATCTCCCATACAGCCAGCACCCCACCCCCCACGCAAGGAGCGGCCTCATTGCAAAGCTGGGGGATTGTGCCGAGGCATCTGTGCGTAAACGTGAGCTGAGCCCCAGGCCAGCTGCTGCTGAACTGTTCCCACCCTTCCCAGGTAAAACACCTGAATATGTACAAGGGCTTGAAAGCCTAGAGGAAGGGCCGTCGAGCCACACCAGCGACAGCACGCAGGCCAACTTGGTGCCTGCAGGCCAGCCAGGGTGGTCTTGGCCCCGGGCGCTCTTCTGGAAGCTTTCCATTGCCCTGCCTGAGATACGCCTCCTGTCCTGGCCCCCACTGCTTTTTTCCTTCCTCACCTCTGTCCGGAGAGAAATTCCAGCGGAAGGTATGGGTGACACATCCTCTTCTTTACAGGTGTCAGCCTGGCAACTCCTGCAGAAAGGCCAGCAGAGCCCCACTCACACCGGGCCACCCACAAAGCTGTGGCCCCTCACTCCCACCCACCAGCACAGCCCCGAGACTGCTGACGGGGCAGAGAATATGGAGTCAGGCACAGCTTCAGGGGCTATTGCTGCCTGGAGCGCTGTTTATATTGACCTCAACGAGGCACACCTGGGGAGGGCGGGCCGGCAGGGTAAGGCTGCCCAGGTCAGCTAATCCACAACCCTCAGGGAATCACATTGTTGAAAATGGACCTCGCTAAGGCAGAAGAGAAACCAAGGAAAAAAAGGACACAATGCCATTTGCAGCACCGTAAATGAGTCTAGAAGTAATCACGTGACTTGTAGTAAGTCAGAAAGTGAAAGACACATACCATATCATATCACTTATAGGTGTTACCTAAAAATGGATACCAGGGCAGATATTTCCACGGAGAAGGGCAATCACAGATTCATTAAACAAACTTATGGTTCACGAAAGGAAAGGTGTGAGGTTTGGTTTCATTACGATATCGGGGTTAACAAACATATACAAACACAGATGACATATATAATCACCAAAGACCTACAGAATACCAAGAGAGGACTACTCAACATTCTGTCATAACGTACATGGGAAAAGGATCCCAGCAAGAACAGACATCTGTATATGTGTAAAAGAACCACATCTTCCACACCTACAACAAGCCAAACATTGTAATCAAACTTGCTGTAATAAAAAATAAAAAAATTAAATTAAAAACACGAACAAGATGTAGTGAGACAAACTTGAGGGGCTTTCTCCTGGCACATTCCATTCTAAATTCCAATCTAGAACACCACTTCCACTGAGGCTCTCTTGCCCTAGTAACCAGATTTGGTAAGGGTGAACTGCTGCCACCTTGTGGCCGTTTCACACAACAGCAGCTTTAATCCCAGCGCTAATGGTCAGTTGATATTCAAAATCATTGCAGGCCTGTAAATGACACCTGCCCTGAACACAATTCCTGGGGTCACATATCGACCAAAAAATTCAAAGGACGTCCATATTTCAAAACGACCGTTTCAAAAGGCATATTTTACGCACATTAGTGTTCTGCTTCTTTTCCTTTCTTTCCTTTTTTGTTAAAAAAAAACGGGAATGGAAAAAGGCATCCCTCAGAATGGGCAAAAATCGTTGCAAACGAATCAATGGACAGAGGTTTAATCTCCAATATATATAAACAGCTCATGCAGCTTAATATTAAAAAAACAAACAACCCAATACAAAAATGGGCAGACGATCTAAAGAGGCGTTTCTTCAAAGAAGACACAGAGATGGCCAAGACGCCCATGAAAAGCTGCTCAACAGCACTAATTATTAGAGAAATGCAAATCAAAACTACAATGAGGTATCACCTCACACCTGTTAGAATCGGCATCATCAGAAAATCTACAAACAACCAATTCTGGGGAGGGTGTGGACAAAAGGAGCCCTCTTCCACTATTGGTGGGAATGTAAATTGATACAGTCACTATGGAGAACAGTATGGAGTTTCCTTAAAAAAACTAGAAATAGAATTACCATCTGATCCAGCAATCCCACTTCTGGGCATATACCCAGAGAAAACCGTAAATCAAAAAGGCACATTCACCACAAAGTTCGTTGCAGCACAATTTACAATAGCCAGGTAATAGAAGCCACCTAAAGGCCCACAGACAGATAAATGGATAAAGATGTGGTACATATATAAAATGAAATATTACTCGGCCATAAAAAGGAATGAAACTGGGTCATTTGTAGAGACATCGATGGATCAAGGGACTGTCATACAGAATGAAGTCAGAAAGAGGAAACCAAATACTGTATATTAAGGCATATATGTGGAACCTAAAAAATGGTACAGATGAACTGGTTTGCAGCGAAGAAATAGAGACACAGAGGTAGAGAACAAACGTATGGACACCAAGTGTGGGAAGCCATGGGGTGGTGGTGGTGGGATGAGTTGGGAGATTGGGATTGACCTGTGTACATGTATATGCATAAAATACATAACTAATAATAAACTGCTGTATAAAAAAATAAATTAATTAATTTCAAAATTCTAAAAAATAAAATTTAAAAATAAGAGAGAAAAAAGTTCTTCCCATCACACAGATGTATTTATAGGAATGAATTATTTCCATGCTTATATCTCTAAATACATAAAAGAGGAATAAAATCTAACTTGAAACATAAAAGAAAAAAAAAAACCTGAACCCACCATTTATACAGAGGAAAACCCTATCTGGACACTTGCTCCAGCGGTAAACAATTCTGAAATTGGTCAGAGGTGGGGAACCATCTCCCAAACAGCCAGCACCCCACCCCCCACGCAAGGAGCGGCCTCATTGCAAAGCTGGGGGATTGTGCCGAGGCATCTGTGCGTAAACGTGAGCTGAGCCCCAGGCCAGCTGCTGCTGAACTGTTCCCACCCTTCCCAGGTAAAACACCTGAATATGTACAAGGGCTTGAAAGCCTAGAGGAAAGGCCGTCGAGCCACACCAGCGACAGCACGCAGGCCAACTTGGTGCCTGCAGGCCAGCCAGGGTGGTCCTGGCCCCGGGCGCTCTTCCGGAAGCTTTCCATTGCCCTGCCTGAGATACGCCTCCTGTCCTGGCCCCCACTGCTTTTTTCCTTCCTCACCTCTGTCCGGAGAGAAATTCCAGCGGAAGGTATGGGTGACACATCCTCTTCTTTACAGGTGTCAGCCTGGCAACTCCTGCAGAAAGGCCAGCAGAGCCCCACTCACACCGGGCCACCCACAAAGCTGTGGCCCCTCACTCCCACCCACCAGCACAGCCCCGAGACTGCTGACGGGGCAGAGAATATGGAGTCAGGCACAGCTTCAGGGGCTATTGCTGCCTGGAGCGCTGTTTATATTGACCTCAACGAGGCACACCTGGGGAGGGCGGGCCGGCAGGGTAAGGCTGCCCAGGTCAGCTAATCCACAACCCTCAGGGAATCACATTGTTGAAAATGGACCTCACTAAGGCAGAAGAGAAGCCAAGGAAAAAAAGGACACAATGCCATTTGCAGCACCGTAAATGAGTCTAGAAGTAATCACGTGACTTGTAGTAAGTCAGAAAGTGAAAGACACATACCATATCATATCACTTATAGGTGTTACCTAAAAATGGATACCAGGGCAGATATTTCCACGGAGAAGGGCAATCACAGATTCATTAAACAAACTTATGGTTCACGAAAGGAAAGGTGTGAGGTTTGGTTTCATTACGATATCGGGGTTAACAATCATATACAAACACAGATGACATATATAATCACCAAAGACCTACAGAATACCAAGAGAGGACTACTCAACATTCTGTCATAACGTACATGGGAAAAGGATCCCAGGAAGAACAGACATCTGTATATGTGTAAAAGAACCACATCTTCCACACCTACAACAAGCCAAACATTGTAATCAAACTTGCTGTAATAAAAAATAAAAAAAAAATAAATTAAAAACACGAACAAGAAGTAGTGAGACAAACTTGAGGGGCTTTCTCCTGGCACATTCCATTCTAAATTCCAATCTAGAACACCACTTCAACTGAGGCTCTCTTGCCCTAGTAACCAGATTTGGTAAGGGTGAACTGCTGCCACCTTGTGGCCGTTTCACACAACAGCAGCTTTAATCCCAGCGCTAATGGTCAGTTGATATTCAAAATCATTGCAGGCCTGTAAATGACACCTGCCCTGAACACAATTCCTGGGGTCACATATCGACCAAAAAATTCAAAGGACGTCCATATTTCAAAACGACCGTTTCAAAAGGCATATTTTACGCACATTAGTGTTCTGCTTCTTTTCCTTTCTTTCCTTTTTTGTTAAAAAAAAACGGGAATGGAAAAAGGCATCCCTCAGAATGGGCAAAAATCGTTGCAAACGAATCAATGGACAGAGGTTTAATCTCCAATATATATAAACAGCTCATGCAGCTTAATATTAAAAAAACAAACAACCCAATACAAAAATGGGCAGAAGATCTAAAGAGGCGTTTCTTCAAAGAAGACACAGAGATGGCCAAGACGCCCATGAAAAGCTGCTCAACAGCACTAATTATTAGAGAAATGCAAATCAAAACTACAATGAGGTATCACCTCACACCTGTTAGAATCGGCATCATCAGAAAATCTACAAACAACCAATTCTGGGGAGGGTGTGGACAAAAGGAGCCCTCTTCCACTATTGGTGGGAATGTAAATTGATACAGTCACTATGGAGAACAGTATGGAGTTTCCTTAAAAAAACTAGAAATAGAATTACCATCTGATCCAGCAATCCCACTTCTGGGCATATACCCAGAGAAAACCGTAAATCAAAAAGGCACATTCACCACAAAGTTCGTTGCAGCACAATTTACAATAGCCAGGTAATAGAAGCCACCTAAATGCCCACAGACAGATAAATGGATAAAGATGTGGTACATATATAAAATGAAATATTACTCGGCCATAAAAAGGAATGAAACTGGGTCATTTGTAGAGACATCGATGGATCAAGGGACTGTCATACAGAATGAAGTCAGAAAGAGGAAACCAAATACTGTATATTAAGGCATATATGTGGAAACTAAAAAATGGTACAGATGAACTGGTTTGCAGCGAAGAAATAGAGACACAGAGGTAGAGAACAAACGTATGGACACCAAGTGTGGGAAGCCATGTGGTGGTGGTGGGATGAGTTGGGAGATAGGGATTGACCTGTATACATGTATATGCATAAAATACATAACTAATAATAAACTGCTGTATAAAAAAATAAATTAATTAATTTCAAAATTCTAAAAAATAAAATTTAAAAATAAGAGAGAAAAAAGTTCTTCCCATCACACAGATGTATTTATAGGAATGAATTATTTCCATGCTTATATCTATAAATACATAAAAGAGGAATAAAATCTAACTTGAAACATAAAAGAAAAAAAAAACCTGAACCCACCCTTTATACAGAGGAAAACCCTATCTGGACACTTGCTCCAGCGGTAAACAATTCTGAAATTGGTCAGAGGTGGGGAACCATCTCCCAAACAGCCAGCACCCCACCCCCCACGCAAGGAGCGGCCTCATTGCAAAGCTGGGGGATTGTGCCGAGGCATCTGTGCGTAAACGTGAGCTGAGCCCCAGGCCAGCTGCTGCTGAACTGTTCCCACCCTTCCCAGGTAAAACACCTGAATATGTACAAGGGCTTGAAAGCCTAGAGGAAGGGCCGTCGAGCCACACCAGCGACAGCACACAGGCCAACTTGGTGCCTGCAGGCCAGCCAGGGTGGTCCTGGCCCCGGGCGCTCTTCCGGAAGCTTTCCATTGCCCTGCCTGAGATACGCCTCCTGTCCTGGCCCCCACTGCTTTTTTCCTTCCTCACCTCTGTCCGGAGAGAAATTCCAGCGGAAGGTATGGGTGACACATCCTCTTCTTTACAGGTGTCAGCCTGGCAACTCCTGCAGAAAGGCCAGCAGAGCCCCACTCACACCGGGCCACCCACAAAGCTGTGGCCCCTCACTCCCACCCACCAGCACAGCCCCGAGACTGCTGACGGGGCAGAGAATATGGAGTCAGGCACAGCTTCAGGGGCTATTGCTGCCTGGAGCGCTGTTTATATTGACCTCAACGAGGCACACCTGGGGAGGGCGGGCCGGCAGGGTAAGGCTGCCCAGGTCAGCTAATCCACAACCCTCAGGGAATCACATTGTTGAAAATGGACCTCGCTAAGGCAGAAGAGAAGCCAAGGAAAAAAAGGACACAATGCCATTTGCAGCACCGTAAATGAGTCTAGAAGTAATCACGTGACTTGTAGTAAGTCAGAAAGTGAAAGACACATACCATATCATATCACTTATAGGTGTTACCTAAAAATGGATACCAGGGCAGATATTTCCACGGAGAAGGGCAATCACAGATTCATTAAACAAACTTATGGTTCACGAAAGGAAAAGTGTGAGGTTTGGTTTCATTACGATATCGGGGTTAACAATCATATACAAACACAGATGACATATATAATCACCAAAGACCTACAGAATACCAAGAGAGGACTACTCAACATTCTGTCATAACGTACATGGGAAAAGGATCCCAGCAAGAACAGACATCTGTATATGTGTAAAAGAACCACATCTTCCACACCTACAACAAGCCAAACATTGTAATCAAACTTGCTGTAATAAAAAATAAAAAAATTAAATTAAAAACACGAACAAGAAGTAGTGAGACAAACTTGATGGGCTTTCTCCTGGCACATTCCATTCTAAATTCCAATCTAGAACACCACTTCCACTGAGGCTCTCTTGCCCTAGTAACCAGATTTGGTAAGGGTGAACTGCTGCCACCTTGTGGCCGTTTCACACAACAGCAGCTTTAATCCCAGTGCTAATGGTCAGTTGATATTCAAAATCATTGCAGGCCTGTAAATGACACCTGCCCTGAACACAATTCCTGGGGTCACATATCGACCAAAAAATTCAAAGGACGTCCATATTTCAAAACGACCGTTTCAAAAGGCATATTTTACGCACATTAGTGTTCTGCTTCTTTTCCTTTCTTTCCTTTTTTGTTAAAAAAAAACGGGAATGGAAAAAGGCATCCCTCAGAATGGGCAAAAATCGTTGCAAACGAATCAATGGACAGAGGTTTAATCTCCAATATATATAAACAGCTCATGCAGCTTAATATTAAAAAATCAAACAACCCAATACAAAAATGGGCAGACGATCTAAAGAGGCGTTTCTTCAAAGAAGACACAGAGATGGCCAAGACGCCCATGAAAAGCTGCTCAACAGCACTAATTATTAGAGAAATGCAAATCAAAACTACAATGAGGTATCACCTCACACCTGTTAGAATCGGCATCATCAGAAAATCTACAAACAACCAATTCTGGGGAGGGTGTGGACAAAAGGAGCCCTCTTCCACTATTGGTGGGAATGTAAATTGATACAGTCACTATGGAGAACAGTATGGAGTTTCCTTAAAAAAACTAGAAATAGAATTACCATCTGATCCAGCAATCCCACTTCTGGGCATATACCCAGAGAAAACCGTAAATCAAAAAGGCACATTCACCACAAAGTTCGTTGCAGCACAATTTACAATAGCCAGGTAATAGAAGCCACCTAAATGCCCACAGACAGATAAGTGGATAAAGATGTGGTACATATATAAAATGAAATATTACTCGGCCATAAAAAGGAATGAAACTGGGTCATTTGTAGAGACATCGATGGATCAAGGGACTGTCATACAGAATGAAGTCAGAAAGAGGAAACCAAATACTGTATATTAAGGCATATATGTGGAACCTAAAAAATGGTACAGATGAACTGGTTTGCAGCGAAGAAATAGAGACACAGAGGTAGAGAACAAACGTATGGACACCAAGTGTGGGAAGCCATGGGGTGGTGGTGGTGGGATGAGTTGGGAGATTGGGATTGACCTGTATACATGTATATGCATAAAATACATAACTAATAATAAACTGCTGTATAAAAAAATAAATTAATTAATTTCAAAATTCTAAAAAATAAAATTTAAAAATAAGAGAGAAAAAAGTTCTTCCCATCACACAGATGTATTTATAGGAATGAATTATTTCCATGCTTATATCTATAAATACATAAAAGAGGAATAAAATCTAACTTGAAACATAAAAGAAAAAAAAACCCTGAACCCACCATTTATACAGAGGAAAACCCTATCTGGACACTTGCTCCAGCGGTAAACAATTCTGAAATTGGTCAGAGGTGGGGAACCATCTCCCATACAGCCAGCACCCCACCCCCCACGCAAGGAGCGGCCTCATTGCAAAGCTGGGGGATTGTGCCGAGGCATCTGTGCGTAAACGTGAGCTGAGCCCCAGGCCAGCTGCTGCTGAACTGTTCCCACCCTTCCCAGGTAAAACACCTGAATATGTACAAGGGCTTGAAAGCCTAGAGGAAGGGCCGTCGAGCCACACCAGCGACAGCACGCAGGCCAACTTGGTGCCTGCAGGCCAGCCAGGGTGGTCTTGGCCCCGGGCGCTCTTCTGGAAGCTTTCCATTGCCCTGCCTGAGATACGCCTCCTGTCCTGGCCCCCACTGCTTTTTTCCTTCCTCACCTCTGTCCGGAGAGAAATTCCAGCGGAAGGTATGGGTGACACATCCTCTTCTTTACAGGTGTCAGCCTGGCAACTCCTGCAGAAAGGCCAGCAGAGCCCCACTCACACCGGGCCACCCACAAAGCTGTGGCCCCTCACTCCCACCCACCAGCACAGCCCCGAGACTGCTGACGGGGCAGAGAATATGGAGTCAGGCACAGCTTCAGGGGCTATTGCTGCCTGGAGCGCTGTTTATATTGACCTCAACGAGGCACACCTGGGGAGGGCGGGCCGGCAGGGTAAGGCTGCCCAGGTCAGCTAATCCACAACCCTCAGGGAATCACATTGTTGAAAATGGACCTCGCTAAGGCAGAAGAGAAACCAAGGAAAAAAAGGACACAATGCCATTTGCAGCACCGTAAATGAGTCTAGAAGTAATCACGTGACTTGTAGTAAGTCAGAAAGTGAAAGACACATACCATATCATATCACTTATAGGTGTTACCTAAAAATGGATACCAGGGCAGATATTTCCACGGAGAAGGGCAATCACAGATTCATTAAACAAACTTATGGTTCACGAAAGGAAAGGTGTGAGGTTTGGTTTCATTACGATATCGGGGTTAACAAACATATACAAACACAGATGACATATATAATCACCAAAGACCTACAGAATACCAAGAGAGGACTACTCAACATTCTGTCATAACGTACATGGGAAAAGGATCCCAGCAAGAACAGACATCTGTATATGTGTAAAAGAACCACATCTTCCACACCTACAACAAGCCAAACATTGTAATCAAACTTGCTGTAATAAAAAATAAAAAAATTAAATTAAAAACACGAACAAGATGTAGTGAGACAAACTTGAGGGGCTTTCTCCTGGCACATTCCATTCTAAATTCCAATCTAGAACACCACTTCCACTGAGGCTCTCTTGCCCTAGTAACCAGATTTGGTAAGGGTGAACTGCTGCCACCTTGTGGCCGTTTCACACAACAGCAGCTTTAATCCCAGCGCTAATGGTCAGTTGATATTCAAAATCATTGCAGGCCTGTAAATGACACCTGCCCTGAACACAATTCCTGGGGTCACATATCGACCAAAAAATTCAAAGGACGTCCATATTTCAAAACGACCGTTTCAAAAGGCATATTTTACGCACATTAGTGTTCTGCTTCTTTTCCTTTCTTTCCTTTTTTGTTAAAAAAAAACGGGAATGGAAAAAGGCATCCCTCAGAATGGGCAAAAATCGTTGCAAACGAATCAATGGACAGAGGTTTAATCTCCAATATATATAAACAGCTCATGCAGCTTAATATTAAAAAAACAAACAACCCAATACAAAAATGGGCAGACGATCTAAAGAGGCGTTTCTTCAAAGAAGACACAGAGATGGCCAAGACGCCCATGAAAAGCTGCTCAACAGCACTAATTATTAGAGAAATGCAAATCAAAACTACAATGAGGTATCACCTCACACCTGTTAGAATCGGCATCATCAGAAAATCTACAAACAACCAATTCTGGGGAGGGTGTGGACAAAAGGAGCCCTCTTCCACTATTGGTGGGAATGTAAATTGATACAGTCACTATGGAGAACAGTATGGAGTTTCCTTAAAAAAACTAGAAATAGAATTACCATCTGATCCAGCAATCCCACTTCTGGGCATATACCCAGAGAAAACCGTAAATCAAAAAGGCACATTCACCACAAAGTTCGTTGCAGCACAATTTACAATAGCCAGGTAATAGAAGCCACCTAAATGCCCACAGACAGATAAATGGATAAAGATGTGGTACATATATAAAATGAAATATTACTCGGCCATAAAAAGGAATGAAACTGGGTCATTTGTAGAGACATCGATGGATCAAGGGACTGTCATACAGAATGAAGTCAGAAAGAGGAAACCAAATACTGTATATTAAGGCATATATGTGGAACCTAAAAAATGGTACAGATGAACTGGTTTGCAGCGAAGAAATAGAGACACAGAGGTAGAGAACAAACGTATGGACACCAAGTGTGGGAAGCCATGGGGTGGTGGTGGTGGGATGAGTTGGGAGATTGGGATTGACCTGTATACATGTATATGCATAAAATACATAACTAATAATAAACTGCTGTATAAAAAAATAAATTAATTAATTTCAAAATTCTAAAAAATAAAATTTAAAAATAAGAGAGAAAAAAGTTCTTCCCATCACACAGATGTATTTATAGGAATGAATTATTTCCATGCTTATATCTATAAATACATAAAAGAGGAATAAAATCTAACTTGAAACATAAAAGAAAAAAAAAACCCTGAACCCACCATTTATACAGAGGAAAACCCTATCTGGACACTTGCTCCAGCGGTAAACAATTCTGAAATTGGTCAGAGGTGGGGAACCATCTCCCATACAGCCAGCACCCCACCCCCCACGCAAGGAGCGGCCTCATTGCAAAGCTGGGGGATTGTGCCGAGGCATCTGTGCGTAAACGTGAGCTGAGCCCCAGGCCAGCTGCTGCTGAACTGTTCCCACCCTTCCCAGGTAAAACACCTGAATATGTACAAGGGCTTGAAAGCCTAGAGGAAGGGCCGTCGAGCCACACCAGCGACAGCACGCAGGCCAACTTGGTGCCTGCAGGCCAGCCAGGGTGGTCTTGGCCCCGGGCGCTCTTCTGGAAGCTTTCCATTGCCCTGCCTGAGATACGCCTCCTGTCCTGGCCCCCACTGCTTTTTTCCTTCCTCACCTCTGTCCGGAGAGAAATTCCAGCGGAAGGTATGGGTGACACATCCTCTTCTTTACAGGTGTCAGCCTGGCAACTCCTGCAGAAAGGCCAGCAGAGCCCCACTCACACCGGGCCACCCACAAAGCTGTGGCCCCTCACTCCCACCCACCAGCACAGCCCCGAGACTGCTGACGGGGCAGAGAATATGGAGTCAGGCACAGCTTCAGGGGCTATTGCTGCCTGGAGCGCTGTTTATATTGACCTCAACGAGGCACACCTGGGGAGGGCGGGCCGGCAGG
Organism: Mesoplodon mirus; assembly: GCF_964341445.2. Lineage (NCBI taxonomy): Eukaryota > Metazoa > Chordata > Mammalia > Artiodactyla > Ziphiidae > Mesoplodon > Mesoplodon mirus. Next base: position 1,092,391 of record NW_028295683.1, on the reverse strand, counting down.
GTAAGGCTGCCCAGGTCAGCTAATCCACAACCCTCAGGGAATCACATTGTTGAAAATGGACCTCGCTAAGGCAGAAGAGAAACCAAGGAAAAAAAGGACACAATGCCATTTGCAGCACCGTAAATGAGTCTAGAAGTAATCACGTGACTTGTAGTAAGTCAGAAAGTGAAAGACACATACCATATCATATCACTTATAGGTGTTACCTAAAAATGGATACCAGGGCAGATATTTCCACGGAGAAGGGCAATCACAGATTCATTAAACAAACTTATGGTTCACGAAAAGAAAGGTGTGAGGTTTGGTTTCATTACGATATCGGGGTTAACAAACATATACAAACACAGATGACATATATAATCACCAAAGACCTACAGAATACCAAGAGAGGACTACTCAACATTCTGTCATAACGTACATGGGAAAAGGATCCCAGCAAGAACAGACATCTGTATATGTGTAAAAGAACCACATCTTCCACACCTACAACAAGCCAAACATTGTAATCAAACTTGCTGTAATAAAAAATAAAAAAATTAAATTAAAAACACGAACAAGATGTAGTGAGACAAACTTGAGGGGCTTTCTCCTGGCACATTCCATTCTAAATTCCAATCTAGAACACCACTTCCACTGAGGCTCTCTTGCCCTAGTAACCAGATTTGGTAAGGGTGAACTGCTGCCACCTTGTGGCCGTTTCACACAACAGCAGCTTTAATCCCAGCGCTAATGGTCAGTTGATATTCAAAATCATTGCAGGCCTGTAAATGACACCTGCCCTGAACACAATTCCTGGGGTCACATATCGACCAAAAAATTCAAAGGACGTCCATATTTCAAAACGACCGTTTCAAAAGGCATATTTTACGCACATTAGTGTTCTGCTTCTTTTCCTTTCTTTCCTTTTTTGTTAAAAAAAAACGGGAATGGAAAAAGGCATCCCTCAGAATGGGCAAAAATCGTTGCAAACGAATCAATGGACAGAGGTTTAATCTCCAATATATATAAACAGCTCATGCAGCTTAATATTAAAAAAACAAACAACCCAATACAAAAATGGGCAGACGATCTAAAGAGGCGTTTCTTCAAAGAAGACACAGAGATGGCCAAGACGCCCATGAAAAGCTGCTCAACAGCACTAATTATTAGAGAAATGCAAATCAAAACTACAATGAGGTATCACCTCACACCTGTTAGAATCGGCATCATCAGAAAATCTACAAACAACCAATTCTGGGGAGGGTGTGGACAAAAGGAGCCCTCTTCCACTATTGGTGGGAATGTAAATTGATACAGTCACTATGGAGAACAGTATGGAGTTTCCTTAAAAAAACTAGAAATAGAATTACCATCTGATCCAGCAATCCCACTTCTGGGCATATACCCAGAGAAAACCGTAAATCAAAAAGGCACATTCACCACAAAGTTCGTTGCAGCACAATTTACAATAGCCAGGTAATAGAAGCCACCTAAATGCCCACAGACAGATAAGTGGATAAAGATGTGGTACATATATAAAATGAAATATTACTCGGCCATAAAAAGGAATGAAACTGGGTCATTTGTAGAGACATCGATGGATCAAGGGACTGTCATACAGAATGAAGTCAGAAAGAGGAAACCAAATACTGTATATTAAGGCATATATGTGGAACCTAAAAAATGGTACAGATGAACTGGTTTGCAGCGAAGAAATAGAGACACAGAGGTAGAGAACAAACGTATGGACACCAAGTGTGGGAAGCCATGGGGTGGTGGTGGTGGGATGAGTTGGGAGATTGGGATTGACCTGTATACATGTATATGCATAAAATACATAACTAATAATAAACTGCTGTATAAAAAAATAAATTAATTAATTTCAAAATTCTAAAAAATAAAATTTAAAAATAAGAGAGAAAAAAGTTCTTCCCATCACACAGATGTATTTATAGGAATGAATTATTTCCATGCTTATATCTATAAATACATAAAAGAGGAATAAAATCTAACTTGAAACATAAAAGAAAAAAAAACCCTGAACCCACCATTTATACAGAGGAAAACCCTATCTGGACACTTGCTCCAGCGGTAAACAATTCTGAAATTGGTCAGAGGTGGGGAACCATCTCCCATACAGCCAGCACCCCACCCCCCACGCAAGGAGCGGCCTCATTGCAAAGCTGGGGGATTGTGCCGAGGCATCTGTGCGTAAACGTGAGCTGAGCCCCAGGCCAGCTGCTGCTGAACTGTTCCCACCCTTCCCAGGTAAAACACCTGAATATGTACAAGGGCTTGAAAGCCTAGAGGAAGGGCCGTCGAGCCACACCAGCGACAGCACGCAGGCCAACTTGGTGCCTGCAGGCCAGCCAGGGTGGTCTTGGCCCCGGGCGCTCTTCTGGAAGCTTTCCATTGCCCTGCCTGAGATACGCCTCCTGTCCTGGCCCCCACTGCTTTTTTCCTTCCTCACCTCTGTCCGGAGAGAAATTCCAGCGGAAGGTATGGGTGACACATCCTCTTCTTTACAGGTGTCAGCCTGGCAACTCCTGCAGAAAGGCCAGCAGAGCCCCACTCACACCGGGCCACCCACAAAGCTGTGGCCCCTCACTCCCACCCACCAGCACAGCCCCGAGACTGCTGACGGGGCAGAGAATATGGAGTCAGGCACAGCTTCAGGGGCTATTGCTGCCTGGAGCGCTGTTTATATTGACCTCAACGAGGCACACCTGGGGAGGGCGGGCCGGCAGGGTAAGGCTGCCCAGGTCAGCTAATCCACAACCCTCAGGGAATCACATTGTTGAAAATGGACCTCGCTAAGGCAGAAGAGAAACCAAGGAAAAAAAGGACACAATGCCATTTGCAGCACCGTAAATGAGTCTAGAAGTAATCACGTGACTTGTAGTAAGTCAGAAAGTGAAAGACACATACCATATCATATCACTTATAGGTGTTACCTAAAAATGGATACCAGGGCAGATATTTCCACGGAGAAGGGCAATCACAGATTCATTAAACAAACTTATGGTTCACGAAAGGAAAGGTGTGAGGTTTGGTTTCATTACGATATCGGGGTTAACAAACATATACAAACACAGATGACATATATAATCACCAAAGACCTACAGAATACCAAGAGAGGACTACTCAACATTCTGTCATAACGTACATGGGAAAAGGATCCCAGCAAGAACAGACATCTGTATATGTGTAAAAGAACCACATCTTCCACACCTACAACAAGCCAAACATTGTAATCAAACTTGCTGTAATAAAAAATAAAAAAATTAAATTAAAAACACGAACAAGATGTAGTGAGACAAACTTGAGGGGCTTTCTCCTGGCACATTCCATTCTAAATTCCAATCTAGAACACCACTTCCACTGAGGCTCTCTTGCCCTAGTAACCAGATTTGGTAAGGGTGAACTGCTGCCACCTTGTGGCCGTTTCACACAACAGCAGCTTTAATCCCAGCGCTAATGGTCAGTTGATATTCAAAATCATTGCAGGCCTGTAAATGACACCTGCCCTGAACACAATTCCTGGGGTCACATATCGACCAAAAAATTCAAAGGACGTCCATATTTCAAAACGACCGTTTCAAAAGGCATATTTTACGCACATTAGTGTTCTGCTTCTTTTCCTTTCTTTCCTTTTTTGTTAAAAAAAAACGGGAATGGAAAAAGGCATCCCTCAGAATGGGCAAAAATCGTTGCAAACGAATCAATGGACAGAGGTTTAATCTCCAATATATATAAACAGCTCATGCAGCTTAATATTAAAAAAACAAACAACCCAATACAAAAATGGGCAGACGATCTAAAGAGGCGTTTCTTCAAAGAAGACACAGAGATGGCCAAGACGCCCATGAAAAGCTGCTCAACAGCACTAATTATTAGAGAAATGCAAATCAAAACTACAATGAGGTATCACCTCACACCTGTTAGAATCGGCATCATCAGAAAATCTACAAACAACCAATTCTGGGGAGGGTGTGGACAAAAGGAGCCCTCTTCCACTATTGGTGGGAATGTAAATTGATACAGTCACTATGGAGAACAGTATGGAGTTTCCTTAAAAAAACTAGAAATAGAATTACCATCTGATCCAGCAATCCCACTTCTGGGCATATACCCAGAGAAAACCGTAAATCAAAAAGGCACATTCACCACAAAGTTCGTTGCAGCACAATTTACAATAGCCAGGTAATAGAAGCCACCTAAATGCCCACAGACAGATAAATGGATAAAGATGTGGTACATATATAAAATGAAATATTACTCGGCCATAAAAAGGAATGAAACTGGGTCATTTGTAGAGACATCGATGGATCAAGGGACTGTCATACAGAATGAAGTCAGAAAGAGGAAACCAAATACTGTATATTAAGGCATATATGTGGAACCTAAAAAATGGTACAGATGAACTGGTTTGCAGCGAAGAAATAGAGACACAGAGGTAGAGAACAAACGTATGGACACCAAGTGTGGGAAGCCATGGGGTGGTGGTGGTGGGATGAGTTGGGAGATTGGGATTGACCTGTATACATGTATATGCATAAAATACATAACTAATAATAAACTGCTGTATAAAAAAATAAATTAATTAATTTCAAAATTCTAAAAAATAAAATTTAAAAATAAGAGAGAAAAAAGTTCTTCCCATCACACAGATGTATTTATAGGAATGAATTATTTCCATGCTTATATCTATAAATACATAAAAGAGGAATAAAATCTAACTTGAAACATAAAAGAAAAAAAAACCCTGAACCCACCATTTATACAGAGGAAAACCCTATCTGGACACTTGCTCCAGCGGTAAACAATTCTGAAATTGGTCAGAGGTGGGGAACCATCTCCCATACAGCCAGCACCCCACCCCCCACGCAAGGAGCGGCCTCATTGCAAAGCTGGGGGATTGTGCCGAGGCATCTGTGCGTAAACGTGAGCTGAGCCCCAGGCCAGCTGCTGCTGAACTGTTCCCACCCTTCCCAGGTAAAACACCTGAATATGTACAAGGGCTTGAAAGCCTAGAGGAAGGGCCGTCGAGCCACACCAGCGACAGCACGCAGGCCAACTTGGTGCCTGCAGGCCAGCCAGGGTGGTCTTGGCCCCGGGCGCTCTTCTGGAAGCTTTCCATTGCCCTGCCTGAGATACGCCTCCTGTCCTGGCCCCCACTGCTTTTTTCCTTCCTCACCTCTGTCCGGAGAGAAATTCCAGCGGAAGGTATGGGTGACACATCCTCTTCTTTACAGGTGTCAGCCTGGCAACTCCTGCAGAAAGGCCAGCAGAGCCCCACTCACACCGGGCCACCCACAAAGCTGTGGCCCCTCACTCCCACCCACCAGCACAGCCCCGAGACTGCTGACGGGGCAGAGAATATGGAGTCAGGCACAGCTTCAGGGGCTATTGCTGCCTGGAGCGCTGTTTATATTGACCTCAACGAGGCACACCTGGGGAGGGCGGGCCGGCAGGGTAAGGCTGCCCAGGTCAGCTAATCCACAACCCTCAGGGAATCACATTGTTGAAAATGGACCTCGCTAAGGCAGAAGAGAAACCAAGGAAAAAAAGGACACAATGCCATTTGCAGCACCGTAAATGAGTCTAGAAGTAATCACGTGACTTGTAGTAAGTCAGAAAGTGAAAGACACATACCATATCATATCACTTATAGGTGTTACCTAAAAATGGATACCAGGGCAGATATTTCCACGGAGAAGGGCAATCACAGATTCATTAAACAAACTTATGGTTCACGAAAAGAAAGGTGTGAGGTTTGGTTTCATTACGATATCGGGGTTAACAAACATATACAAACACAGATGACATATATAATCACCAAAGACCTACAGAATACCAAGAGAGGACTACTCAACATTCTGTCATAACGTACATGGGAAAAGGATCCCAGCAAGAACAGACATCTGTATATGTGTAAAAGAACCACATCTTCCACACCTACAACAAGCCAAACATTGTAATCAAACTTGCTGTAATAAAAAATAAAAAAATTAAATTAAAAACACGAACAAGATGTAGTGAGACAAACTTGAGGGGCTTTCTCCTGGCACATTCCATTCTAAATTCCAATCTAGAACACCACTTCCACTGAGGCTCTCTTGCCCTAGTAACCAGATTTGGTAAGGGTGAACTGCTGCCACCTTGTGGCCGTTTCACACAACAGCAGCTTTAATCCCAGCGCTAATGGTCAGTTGATATTCAAAATCATTGCAGGCCTGTAAATGACACCTGCCCTGAACACAATTCCTGGGGTCACATATCGACCAAAAAATTCAAAGGACGTCCATATTTCAAAACGACCGTTTCAAAAGGCATATTTTACGCACATTAGTGTTCTGCTTCTTTTCCTTTCTTTCCTTTTTTGTTAAAAAAAAACGGGAATGGAAAAAGGCATCCCTCAGAATGGGCAAAAATCGTTGCAAACGAATCAATGGACAGAGGTTTAATCTCCAATATATATAAACAGCTCATGCAGCTTAATATTAAAAAAACAAACAACCCAATACAAAAATGGGCAGACGATCTAAAGAGGCGTTTCTTCAAAGAAGACACAGAGATGGCCAAGACGCCCATGAAAAGCTGCTCAACAGCACTAATTATTAGAGAAATGCAAATCAAAACTACAATGAGGTATCACCTCACACCTGTTAGAATCGGCATCATCAGAAAATCTACAAACAACCAATTCTGGGGAGGGTGTGGACAAAAGGAGCCCTCTTCCACTATTGGTGGGAATGTAAATTGATACAGTCACTATGGAGAACAGTATGGAGTTTCCTTAAAAAAACTAGAAATAGAATTACCATCTGATCCAGCAATCCCACTTCTGGGCATATACCCAGAGAAAACCGTAAATCAAAAAGGCACATTCACCACAAAGTTCGTTGCAGCACAATTTACAATAGCCAGGTAATAGAAGCCACCTAAATGCCCACAGACAGATAAATGGATAAAGATGTGGTACATATATAAAATGAAATATTACTCGGCCATAAAAAGGAATGAAACTGGGTCATTTGTAGAGACATCGATGGATCAAGGGACTGTCATACAGAATGAAGTCAGAAAGAGGAAACCAAATACTGTATATTAAGGCATATATGTGGAACCTAAAAAATGGTACAGATGAACTGGTTTGCAGCGAAGAAATAGAGACACAGAGGTAGAGAACAAACGTATGGACACCAAGTGTGGGAAGCCATGGGGTGGTGGTGGTGGGATGAGTTGGGAGATTGGGATTGACCTGTATACATGTATATGCATAAAATACATAACTAATAATAAACTGCTGTATAAAAAAATAAATTAATTAATTTCAAAATTCTAAAAAATAAAATTTAAAAATAAGAGAGAAAAAAGTTCTTCCCATCACACAGATGTATTTATAGGAATGAATTATTTCCATGCTTATATCTATAAATACATAAAAGAGGAATAAAATCTAACTTGAAACATAAAAGAAAAAAAAACCCTGAACCCACCATTTATACAGAGGAAAACCCTATCTGGACACTTGCTCCAGCGGTAAACAATTCTGAAATTGGTCAGAGGTGGGGAACCATCTCCCATACAGCCAGCACCCCACCCCCCACGCAAGGAGCGGCCTCATTGCAAAGCTGGGGGATTGTGCCGAGGCATCTGTGCGTAAACGTGAGCTGAGCCCCAGGCCAGCTGCTGCTGAACTGTTCCCACCCTTCCCAGGTAAAACACCTGAATATGTACAAGGGCTTGAAAGCCTAGAGGAAGGGCCGTCGAGCCACACCAGCGACAGCACGCAGGCCAACTTGGTGCCTGCAGGCCAGCCAGGGTGGTCTTGGCCCCGGGCGCTCTTCTGGAAGCTTTCCATTGCCCTGCCTGAGATACGCCTCCTGTCCTGGCCCCCACTGCTTTTTTCCTTCCTCACCTCTGTCCGGAGAGAAATTCCAGCGGAAGGTATGGGTGACACATCCTCTTCTTTACAGGTGTCAGCCTGGCAACTCCTGCAGAAAGGCCAGCAGAGCCCCACTCACACCGGGCCACCCACAAAGCTGTGGCCCCTCACTCCCACCCACCAGCACAGCCCCGAGACTGCTGACGGGGCAGAGAATATGGAGTCAGGCACAGCTTCAGGGGCTATTGCTGCCTGGAGCGCTGTTTATATTGACCTCAACGAGGCACACCTGGGGAGGGCGGGCCGGCAGGGTAAGGCTGCCCAGGTCAGCTAATCCACAACCCTCAGGGAATCACATTGTTGAAAATGGACCTCGCTAAGGCAGAAGAGAAACCAAGGAAAAAAAGGACACAATGCCATTTGCAGCACCGTAAATGAGTCTAGAAGTAATCACGTGACTTGTAGTAAGTCAGAAAGTGAAAGACACATACCATATCATATCACTTATAGGTGTTACCTAAAAATGGATACCAGGGCAGATATTTCCACGGAGAAGGGCAATCACAGATTCATTAAACAAACTTATGGTTCACGAAAGGAAAGGTGTGAGGTTTGGTTTCATTACGATATCGGGGTTAACAAACATATACAAACACAGATGACATATATAATCACCAAAGACCTACAGAATACCAAGAGAGGACTACTCAACATTCTGTCATAACGTACATGGGAAAAGGATCCCAGCAAGAACAGACATCTGTATATGTGTAAAAGAACCACATCTTCCACACCTACAACAAGCCAAACATTGTAATCAAACTTGCTGTAATAAAAAATAAAAAAATTAAATTAAAAACACGAACAAGATGTAGTGAGACAAACTTGAGGGGCTTTCTCCTGGCACATTCCATTCTAAATTCCAATCTAGAACACCACTTCCACTGAGGCTCTCTTGCCCTAGTAACCAGATTTGGTAAGGGTGAACTGCTGCCACCTTGTGGCCGTTTCACACAACAGCAGCTTTAATCCCAGCGCTAATGGTCAGTTGATATTCAAAATCATTGCAGGCCTGTAAATGACACCTGCCCTGAACACAATTCCTGGGGTCACATATCGACCAAAAAATTCAAAGGACGTCCATATTTCAAAACGACCGTTTCAAAAGGCATATTTTACGCACATTAGTGTTCTGCTTCTTTTCCTTTCTTTCCTTTTTTGTTAAAAAAAAACGGGAATGGAAAAAGGCATCCCTCAGAATGGGCAAAAATCGTTGCAAACGAATCAATGGACAGAGGTTTAATCTCCAATATATATAAACAGCTCATGCAGCTTAATATTAAAAAAACAAACAACCCAATACAAAAATGGGCAGACGATCTAAAGAGGCGTTTCTTCAAAGAAGACACAGAGATGGCCAAGACGCCCATGAAAAGCTGCTCAACAGCACTAATTATTAGAGAAATGCAAATCAAAACTACAATGAGGTATCACCTCACACCTGTTAGAATCGGCATCATCAGAAAATCTACAAACAACCAATTCTGGGGAGGGTGTGGACAAAAGGAGCCCTCTTCCACTATTGGTGGGAATGTAAATTGATACAGTCACTATGGAGAACAGTATGGAGTTTCCTTAAAAAAACTAGAAATAGAATTACCATCTGATCCAGCAATCCCACTTCTGGGCATATACCCAGAGAAAACCGTAAATCAAAAAGGCACATTCACCACAAAGTTCGTTGCAGCACAATTTACAATAGCCAGGTAATAGAAGCCACCTAAATGCCCACAGACAGATAAATGGATAAAGATGTGGTACATATATAAAATGAAATATTACTCGGCCATAAAAAGGAATGAAACTGGGTCATTTGTAGAGACATCGATGGATCAAGGGACTGTCATACAGAATGAAGTCAGAAAGAGGAAACCAAATACTGTATATTAAGGCATATATGTGGAACCTAAAAAATGGTACAGATGAACTGGTTTGCAGCGAAGAAATAGAGACACAGAGGTAGAGAACAAACGTATGGACACCAAGTGTGGGAAGCCATGGGGTGGTGGTGGTGGGATGACTTGGGAGATTGGGATTGACCTGTATACATGTATATGCATAAAATATATAACTAATAATAACCTGCTGTATAAAAAAATAAATTAATTAATTTCAAAATTCTAAAAAATAAAATTTAAAAATAAAAGAGAAAAAAGTTCTTCCCATCACACAGATGTATTTATAGGAATGAATTATTTCCATGCTTATATCTATAAATACATAAAAGAGGAATAAAATCTAACTTGAAACATAAAAGAAAAAAAAAACCTGAACCCACCATTTATACAGAGGAAAACCCTATCTGGACACTTGCTCCAGCGGTAAAAAATTCTGAAATTGGTCAGAGGTGGGGAACCATCTCCCATACAGCCAGCACCCCACCCCCCACGCAAGGAGCGGCCTCATTGCAAAGCTGGGGGATTGTGCCGAGGCATCTGTGCGTAAACGTTAGCTGAGCCCCAGGCCAGCTGCTGCTGAACTGTTCCCACCCTTCCCAGGTAAAACACCTGAATATGTACAAGGGCTTGAAAGCCTAGAGGAAGGGCCGTCGAGCCACACCAGTGACAGCACGCAGGCCAACTTTGTGCCTGCAGGACAGCCAGGGTGGTCCTGGCCACGGGCGCTCTTCCGGAAGCTTTCCATTGCGCTGCCTGAGATACGCCTCCTGTCCTGGCCCCCACTGCTTTTTTCCTTCCTCACCTCTGTCCGGAGAGAAATTCCAGCGGAAGGTATGGGTGACACATCCTCTTCTTTACAGGTGTCAGCCTGGCAACTCCTGCAGAAAGGCCAGCAGAGCGACACTCACACCGGGCCACCCACAAAGCTGTGGCCCCTCACTCCCACCCACCAGCACAGCCCCGAGACTGCTGACGGGGCAGAGAATATGGAGTCAGGCACAGCTTCAGGGGCTATTGCTGCCTGGAGCGCTGTTTATATTGACCTCAACGAGGCACACCTGGGGAGGGCGGGCCGGCAGGGTAAGGCTGCCCAGGTCAGCTAATCCACAACCCTCAGGGAATCACATTGTTGAAAATGGACCTCGCTAAGGCAGAAGAGAAGCCAAGGAAAAAAAGGACACAATGCCATTTGCAGCACCGTAAATGAGTCTAGAAGTAATCACGTGACTTGTAGTAAGTCAGAAAGTGAAAGACACATACCATATCATATCACTTATAGGTGTTACCTAAAAATGGATACCAGGGCAGATATTTCCACGGAGAAGGGCAATCACAGATTCATTAAACAAACTTATGGTTCACGAAAAGAAAGGTGTGAGGTTTGGTTTCATTACGATATCGGGGTTAACAATCATATACAAACACAGATGACATATATAATCACCAAAGACCTACAGAATACCAAGAGAGGACTACTCAACATTCTGTCATAACGTACATGGGAAAAGGATCCCAGCAAGAACAGACATCTGTATATGTGTAAAAGAACCACATCTTCCACACCTACAACAAGCCAAACATTGTAATCAAACTTGCTGTAATAAAAAATAAAAAAAATTAAATTAAAAACACGAACAAGAAGTAGTGAGACAAATTTGAGGGGCTTTCTCCTGGCACATTCCATTCTAAACTCCAATCTAGAACACCACTTCCACTGAGGCTCTCTTGCCCTAGTAACCAGATTTGGTAAGGGTGAACTGCTGCCACCTTGTGGCCGTTTCACACAACAGCAGCTTTAATCCCAGCGCTAATGGTCAGTTGATATTCAAAATCATTGCAGGCCTGTAAATGACACCTGCCCTGAACACAATTCCTGGGGTCACATATTGACAAAAAATTCAAAGGACGTCCATATTTCAAAACGACCGTTTCAAAAGGCATATTTTACGCACATTAGTGTTCTGTTTCTTTTCCTTTCTTTCCTTTTTTGTTAAAAAAAAACGGGAATGGAAAAAGGCATCCCTCAGAATGGGCGAAAATCGTTGCAGACGAATCAATGGACAGAGGTTTAATCTCCAATATATATAAACAGCTCATGCAGCTTAATATTAAAAAAACAAACAACCCAAAAAAAATGGGCAGAAGATCTAAAGAGACGTTTCTTCAAAGGAGACACAGAGATGGCCAAGACGCACATGAAAAGCTGCTCAACAGCACTAATTATTAGAGAAATGCAAATCAAAACTACAATGAGGTATCACCTCACACCTGTTAGAATCGGCATCATCAGAAAATCTACAAACAACCAATTCTGGGGAGGGTGTGGACAAAAGGAGCCCTCTTCCACTATTGGTGGGAATGTAAATTGATACAGTCCCTATGGAGAACAGTATGGAGTTTCCTTAAAAAAACTAGAAATAGAATTACCATCTGATCGAGCAATCCCACTTCTGGGCATATACCCAGAGAAAACCGTATTTCAAAAAGGCACATTCACCACAATGTTCGTTGCAGCACTATTTACAATAGCCAGGTAATGGAAGCAACCTAAATGCCCACAGACAGATGAATGGATAAAGATGTGGTACATATATAAAATGGAATATGACTCGGCCATAAAAAGGAATGAAACTGGGTCATTTGTAGAGACATCGATGGATCGAGAGACTGTCATACAGAATGAAGTAAGTCAGAAAGAGGAAAACAAATATTGTATATTAATGCATATATGTGGAGCCTAAAAATGGTACAGATGAACTGGTTTGCAGGGAAGAAATAGAGACACAGAGGTAGAGAACAAACGTATGGACACCAAGTGTGGGAAGCCATGGGGTGGTGGTGGTGGGATGAGTTGGGAGTTTGGGATTGACCTGTATACATGTATATGCATAAAATACATAACTAATAATAACGTGCTGTATAAAAAAATAAATAAAATTTCAAAATTTTAAAAAATAAAATTTAAAAATAAAACAGAAAAAAGTTCTTCCCGTCACACAGATGTATTTATAGGAATGAATTATTTCCATGCTTATATCTATAAATACATAAAAGAGGAATAACATCTAACTTGAAACATAAAAGAAAAAAAAAGTGAACCCACGAGTTATACAGAGGAAAACCCTATCACGGCACTTGCTCCAGTGGTAAACAATTCTGAAATTGGTCAGAGGTGGGGAACCATCTCCCATACAGCCAGCAACCCAACCCCCACGCAAGGAGCGTCCTCATTGCAAAGCTGGGGGACCGTGCCGAGGCATCTGTGAGTAAACGTGAGCTGAGCCCCAGGCCAGCTGCTGCTGAACTGTTCCCACCCTTTCCAGGTAAAACACCTGAATATGTACAAGGGCTTGAAAGCCTAGAGGAAGGACCGTGGAGCCACACCAGCGACAGCACGCAGGCCAACTTGGTGCCTGCAGGCCAGCCAGCGTGGTCCTGGACCCTGGCGCTCTTCCAGAAGCTTTCCATTGCCCTGCCTGAGATACCCCTCCTGTCCCGGCCCCCACTGCTTTTTTCCTTCCTCACCTCTGTCCGGAGAGAAATTCCAGCGGAAGGTATGGGTGACACATCCTCTTCTTTACAGGCGGCAGCCTGGCAACTCCTGCAGAAAGGCCAGCAGAACCCCACTCACACCGGGCCACCCACAAAGCTGTGGCCCCTCACTCCCTCCCACCAGCACAGCCCCGAGACTGCTGACGGGGCAGAGAATATGGAGTCAGGCACAGCTTCAGGGGCTATTGCTGCCTGGAGCTCTGTTTATATTGACCTCAACGAGGCACACCTGGGGAGGGCGGGCCGGCAGGGTAAGGCTGCCCAGGTCAGCTAATCCACAACCCTCAGGGAATCACATTGTTGAAAATGGACCCCGCTAAGGCAGAAGAGAAGCCAAGGGAAAAAAGGACACAATGCCATTTGCAGCACCGTAGATGAGTCTAGAAGTAATCACGTGACTTGTAGTAAGTCAGAAAGTGAAAGACACATATCATATCATATCACTTATAGGTGTTACCTAAAAATGGATACCAGGGCAGATATTTCCACGGAGAAGGGCAATCACAGATTCATTAAACAAACTTATGGTTCACCAATGGAAAGGTGTGAGGATTGGTTTCATTACGATATCGGGGTTAACAGACATATACAAACACAGGTGACATATATAATCACCAAAGACCTACAGAATACCAAGAGAGGACTACTCAACATTCTGTCATAACGTACATGGGAAAAGGATCCCAAGAAGAACAGTCATCTGTATATGTGTAAAAGAACCACATCTTCCACACCTACAACAAGCCAAACATTGTAATCAAACTTGCTGTAATAAAAAATAAAAGCTTAAATTAAAAACACGAACAAGAAGTAGTGAGACAAACGTGAGGGGCTTTCTCCTGGTACATTCCATTCTAAACTCCAATCTAGAACACCACTTCCACTGAGGCTCTCTTGCCCTAGTAACCAGATTTGGTAAGGGTGAACTGCTGCCACCTTGTGGCCGTTTCACACAACAGCAGCTTTAATCCCAACGCTAATGGTCAGTTGATATTCAAAATCATTGCAGGCCTGTAAATGACACCTGCCCTGAAAACAAATCCTGGGGTCACATATCGACCAAAAATTTCAAAGGACGTCCATATTTCAAAACCACCGTTTCAAAAGGCATATTTTACGCACATTAGTGTTCTGCTTCTTTTCCTTTCTTTCCTTTTTTGTTAAAAAACACGGGAATGGAAAAAGGCATCCCTCAGAATGGGCGAAAATCGTTGCAGACGAATCAATGGACAGAGGTTTAATCTCCAATATATATAAACAGCTCATGCAGCTTAATATTAAAAAAACAAACAACCCAAAAGAAATGGGCAGAAGATCTAAAGAGACGTTTCTTCAAAGGAGACACAGAGATGGCCAAGACGCACATGAAAAGCTGCTCAACAGCACTAATTATTAGAGAAATGCAAATCAAAACTACAATGAGGTATCACCTCACACCTGTTAGAATCGGCATCATCAGAAAATCTACAAACAACCAATTCTGGGGAGGGTGTGGACAAAAGGAGCCCTCTTCCACTATTGGTGGGAATGTAAATTGATACAGTCCCTATGGAGAACAGTATGGAGTTTCCTTAAAAAAACTAGAAATAGAATTACCATCTGATCCAGCAATCCCACTTCTGGGCATATACCCAGAGAAAACCGTATTTCAAAAAGGCACATTCACCACAATGTTCGTTGCAGCACTATTTACAATAGCCAGGTAATGGAAGCAACCTAAATGCCCACAGACAGATGAATGGATAAAGATGTGGTACATATATAAAATGGAATATGACTCGGCCATAAAAAGGAATGAAACTGGGTCATCTGTAGAGACATCGATGGATCGAGAGACTGTCATACAGAATGAAGTAAGTCAGAAAGAGGAAAACAAATATTGTATATTAATGCATATATGTGGAGCCTAAAAATGGTACAGATGAACTGGTTTGCAGGGAAGAAATAGAGACACAGAGGTAGAGAACAAACGTATGGACACCAAGTGTGGGAAGCCATGGGGTGGTGGTGGTGGGATGAGTTGGGAGTTTGGGATTGACCTGTATACATGTATATGCATAAAATACATAACTAATA
Source organism: Mesoplodon mirus (assembly GCF_964341445.2). Lineage (NCBI taxonomy): Eukaryota > Metazoa > Chordata > Mammalia > Artiodactyla > Ziphiidae > Mesoplodon > Mesoplodon mirus. The sequence goes on along the minus strand of NW_028295683.1, from coordinate 1,076,935 downwards.
ATAACGTGCTGTATAAAAAAATAAATAAAATTTCAAAATTTTAAAAAATAAAATTTAAAAATAAAACAGAAAAAAGTTCTTCCCGTCACACAGATGTATTTATAGGAATGAATTATTTCCATGCTTATATCTATAAATACATAAAAGAGGAATAACATCTAACTTGAAACATAAAAGAAAAAAAAAGTGAACCCACGAGTTATACAGAGGAAAACCCTATCACGGCACTTGCTCCAGTGGTAAACAATTCTGAAATTGGTCAGAGGTGGGGAACCATCTCCCATACAGCCAGCAACCCAACCCCCACGCAAGGAGCGTCCTCATTGCAAAGCTGGGGGACCGTGCCGAGGCATCTGTGAGTAAACGTGAGCTGAGCCCCAGGCCAGCTGCTGCTGAACTGTTCCCACCCTTTCCAGGTAAAACACCTGAATATGTACAAGGGCTTGAAAGCCTAGAGGAAGGACCGTGGAGCCACACCAGCGACAGCACGCAGGCCAACTTGGTGCCTGCAGGCCAGCCAGCGTGGTCCTGGACCCTGGCGCTCTTCCAGAAGCTTTCCATTGCCCTGCCTGAGATACCCCTCCTGTCCCGGCCCCCACTGCTTTTTTCCTTCCTCACCTCTGTCCGGAGAGAAATTCCAGCGGAAGGTATGGGTGACACATCCTCTTCTTTACAGGCGGCAGCCTGGCAACTCCTGCAGAAAGGCCAGCAGAACCCCACTCACACCGGGCCACCCACAAAGCTGTGGCCCCTCACTCCCTCCCACCAGCACAGCCCCGAGACTGCTGACGGGGCAGAGAATATGGAGTCAGGCACAGCTTCAGGGGCTATTGCTGCCTGGAGCTCTGCTTATATTGACCTCAACGAGGCACACCTGGGGAGGGCGGGCCGGCAGGGTAAGGCTGCCCAGGTCAGCTAATCCACAACCCTCAGGGAATCACATTGTTGAAAATGGACCCCGCTAAGGCAGAAGAGAAGCCAAGGGAAAAAAGGACACAATGCCATTTGCAGCACCGTAGATGAGTCTAGAAGTAATCACGTGACTTGTAGTAAGTCAGAAAGTGAAAGACACATATCATATCATATCACTTATAGGTGTTACCTAAAAATGGATACCAGGGCAGATATTTCCACGGAGAAGGGCAATCACAGATTCATTAAACAAACTTATGGTTCACCAATGGAAAGGTGTGAGGATTGGTTTCATTACGATATCGGGGTTAACAGACATATACAAACACAGGTGACATATATAATCACCAAAGACCTACAGAATACCAAGAGAGGACTACTCAACATTCTGTCATAACGTACATGGGAAAAGGATCCCAAGAAGAACAGTCATCTGTATATGTGTAAAAGAACCACATCTTCCACACCTACAACAAGCCAAACATTGTAATCAAACTTGCTGTAATAAAAAATAAAAGCTTAAATTAAAAACACGAACAAGAAGTAGTGAGACAAACGTGAGGGGCTTTCTCCTGGTACATTCCATTCTAAACTCCAATCTAGAACACCACTTCCACTGAGGCTCTCTTGCCCTAGTAACCAGATTTGGTAAGGGTGAACTGCTGCCACCTTGTGGCCGTTTCACACAACAGCAGCTTTAATCCCAACGCTAATGGTCAGTTGATATTCAAAATCATTGCAGGCCTGTAAATGACACCTGCCCTGAAAACAAATCCTGGGGTCACATATCGACCAAAAATTTCAAAGGACGTCCATATTTCAAAACCACCGTTTCAAAAGGCATATTTTACGCACATTAGTGTTCTGCTTCTTTTCCTTTCTTTCCTTTTTTGTTAAAAAACACGGGAATGGAAAAAGGCATCCCTCAGAATGGGCGAAAATCGTTGCAGACGAATCAATGGACAGAGGTTTAATCTCCAATATATATAAACAGCTCATGCAGCTTAATATTAAAAAAACAAACAACCCAAAAGAAATGGGCAGAAGATCTAAAGAGACGTTTCTTCAAAGGAGACACAGAGATGGCCAAGACGCACATGAAAAGCTGCTCAACAGCACTAATTATTAGAGAAATGCAAATCAAAACTACAATGAGGTATCACCTCACACCTGTTAGAATCGGCATCATCAGAAAATCTACAAACAACCAATTCTGGGGAGGGTGTGGACAAAAGGAGCCCTCTTCCACTATTGGTGGGAATGTAAATTGATACAGTCCCTATGGAGAACAGTATGGAGTTTCCTTAAAAAAACTAGAAATAGAATTACCATCTGATCGAGCAATCCCACTTCTGGGCATATACCCAGAGAAAACCGTATTTCAAAAAGGCACATTCACCACAATGTTCGTTGCAGCACTATTTACAATAGCCAGGTAATGGAAGCAACCTAAATGCCCACAGACAGATGAATGGATAAAGATGTGGTACATATATAAAATGGAATATGACTCGGCCATAAAAAGGAATGAAACTGGGTCATTTGTAGAGACATCGATGGATCGAGAGACTGTCATACAGAATGAAGTAAGTCAGAAAGAGGAAAACAAATATTGTATATTAATGCATATATGTGGAGCCTAAAAATGGTACAGATGAACTGGTTTGCAGGGAAGAAATAGAGACACAGAGGTAGAGAACAAACGTATGGACACCAAGTGTGGGAAGCCATGGGGTGGTGGTGGTGGGATGAGTTGGGAGTTTGGGATTGACCTGTATACATGTATATGCATAA